>NC_088295.1:13030571-13310698 GCF_032854445.1 Liolophura sinensis
GGGCGCTTTAGCCAGCTTTTCTTGGAGGTTTTTCAACCGTTCAGAAACACGATAAATGGCTATTAGCAGGGGAAATTGACTTACGTCGGTGCCTTGTGCGCAGCGTTTGATTTATGTCTCCATCCTGAGTCCTAATCGGATATTGAATAATTATTTATAGCTACGACAGCTGCTTCTCTTACAAGTGTGGACTTTCCATCAACAATAATTTCTCCAAAATTACAGTTCCTTTTGAATACTATTGGTTTGTCCTGCTTCCAAACAGGAGGTTCTGTAAATGTCGGGCAACATGCAGCACTGCCTTCAGGAACCAGCCAGTGTACGTGGGCGCTAACTACTCTCTTCAAGTGTTCAACTAAATTACAATGAATTTCTACTGAACTTATACATGACAGCACACTGAGCTCATACAAAAGCCTAAGGTTCCTGACACGAACGCTGCCACACACACTTCCGGTCTCTTCACTCTGTGGGTGCTTCATAGTCAGTGAATGTCTATGCATTATAGGCCATTTCTCTTCACCGAATGATGACAAGAGGGGAACAATTGTCGGAACCAAATAAGGCTTGCTCTGATTTTGTCATTTTATGGACAGCAGCCATTTGATGGGCCACCATCAGGACCAAGAGGGATCTTTCGCATTACCATTACTGAATATCTCACAAAGCTGGAGCATCCAGAAAAATAAATGATTTCAATTAAAAAAAAAGGAACACGTACACACACACATAGGCATCCGGCCTGCAAAAGCATATGAAGATATGAACAGATGATAACTAAATAGATCAGATCAAATTTACATTTACTGGAAATCGGTAAAGCAAAATTATTACTGTGTGGTAACATTTCTGCAATTTTTCACAAACAAGATCATACAACCATTTCTTTTAAGTCTATTAAATTACACTGCCTTTTGTGTCCCTTTAAGGTTTCTCGCCTAATAATAGTTGGAGAAAAGCTGAGCATTCCAAATGAGTTACAAATATGTTATTTATATGCCAGTACTATGTGATCCTTCAGGATTTGAAGCCCTGTAATGGCACCAGTAACAAAATCCTCTAAATTTCCCCACATACATGATGTCAGGGTACCACAAGACTACATGTTCATGTATAGTGCTGACTCAATGAATTTTCAATATTAAGACTGCATACATGATATGGTAGTGCTCAGTCACGGACGAGTTGAAACATGACAATCAATTCTGCGTAGCATTTCTGATGTCCTTTCATTATGATCTCAATGGCTTGGAACTGAACCTTATGGTTTAACCAGAATGTAATCATATTCGATGGACGTCAGTGCTATGTCCTCACAAACCAGTACCTGGACCGCATATGTGCTTATCACCCGAACCTGTTCACACCACATTGATTTCTGCTTCTCAAGTTTTCCAGATGCTGTCAGCCTAGACTCCTTATCATGACCAGACGGGACCAGACGCTCAGAATACAGACGACAGATACTCAGACAGGTGAATATTCACAGCGCATCAACACACAGATCACTGTCCGCCCAGTCACCGCCGTTTTCCACTCCTCTGTCTTGGTCTCGTCTTGGGCTGTTTCCTGGACAGTTTTGGCGCAGTACTTTTACCTTTCATTAACCCGCCTCTTTTACTAGACTTGTTGAAGTTTTTGTCAGACTTTTTTAATTTCAAGTCTGTTTTATTGATGTTTTTGTTTGCTTTGTTAAATTTTTTGTCTCCTCGGTTAGCCTTTTTGACAGATCTTTCTGGAGATCCTTGATTTGGTGTATTGTCTTTCCTTCTTTTCTTCCCACCGCGTACCTCCATTCTTTGTTTGCGCTTGTTCCCACTAGAAAGAAGCAAATCTGGAAAAATGGAACAGGTATTTCACTTAGAAAACCGCTGTTTTTGGTAACATGCAGTGTTTTTTGGTAACCTCACATGGGAGAAATCTCAGAGGCAGGACAAACACTTATAGCATCAGAAGCATCATGAGTACATCTAACTCACTGGCTAATTTAGAAGCAGAATACAGAACTTGAAGCATTCAGGTTCTAGGCCCCCACATGATGAATGTTTTTTACACTACCTGGCAGTTTCACAATTTTCCACTGGTACAACGTAACGAAAGTTGCAGAAAAGGACAGGTGGATGACAGATGACATATGGACAGAAGGATGACAGATTGCAGAGGCACAGACAGATGACAGACTGATGGCAGATGGACAGACAGATGACAGATGGATGACAGACAGATGACAGGCAGATGACAGATGAATGACAGAAGGACAGATGGCTGACAGAGGCACAGACAGATGACAGAAGGACAGACTGATGACGGATGAAAGACTGATGACAGATAAGAAAACCGCTGTTTTTGGTAACATGCATTTATTTCCTCACATGGGAGAAATCTCAGAGGCAGGACAAACACTTATAGCATCAGAAGCACCATGAGTACATCTAACTCACTGGCTGATTTAGAAGCAGAATACAGAACTTGAAGCATTCAGGTTCCAAGCCCCCCCATGATGAATGTCTTTTACACTACCTGACAGTTTCACACTTTTCCACTGGTACAACGTAACTAAAGTTTGAGAAAAGGACAGATGACATATGTGACAGACGGATGACAGATGGCAGAGGCACAGACAGATGACAGATGGATGGCAGGCTTATGGCAGATGGACAGACAGAGGCACAGACGGATGACAGATAGATGACAGATAGATGACAGATGGACAGACACAGACAGACGGATGACACAGACAGATGACAGAAGGAGAGACAGATGACAGAGGTACAGGCTGATGACAGATGGATGACAAAGGCACAGACAGATGACAGAGGCACAGACAGATGATAGATGGATGACAGAAGGACAGATGACAGAGGCACAGACAGATGATAGATAGGCAGAAGGATTGAAAGATAACAGATGAACGGACGGGTGACAGATGGACTAACAGACATACATATGTTTCAATGTAACACAATCCTTTCATCAATTAAAAAAAAATTATAAATAATTCTCTCAAATTCTACATGTATGTAAACTGTTCATTTATTTATTTATTTGACTGATGTTTTAAGCCAAGCTCAAGAATATTTGACTTATACTACAGCAACTAGCATAATGGTGGGAGGAAACTGGGCAGAGCCAAGGGGGGAAACCCACGGCCATCCGCAGGCTGCTGGCAGACCTTCCCATTTCCTGCCCGAGAGGATAAACTGTTCATTTAAAAGCATAACATGTTTTCCTTAGTGCACCTGTTATCCCTTATCCAACTAACTGGAGCTGTACCTGTTCAAGGCTCATTTTCAAATTGAGAAATACCCTTTCATTGACCAATATCTGTGTTAAAATTTTAAATCTCATCCAATGAATTTCATCTTAAAAAGATCCAAGGTCATTTATCTTGCTGGTGTACTTACATCCTATTTACATAAGTGAAATATTCTTGAGTATGGGGTAAAACATCAATCAAATAAATATTTACATATCCACATTTAGTCTGTCTTTCATAAAATCTAAGACATTCCATAGTTCTGGTAAGGCGTTATAACTAATGACTTGGAGAATAGGCCAAAGTCACCGACATGAAATGGTTCTACAGACTGGATGACTGATTATGTGAAATAAATCAAGTTAACATTGTCTGAACAGTTAAAAATAGGAGTGTTATTGATGTAGACACAAGAAAGCACCATCTACATATACATGATAAACTACACTCAGGGGCCAAGCATGGGGCCAAGGCCAGTAATGGTAAATGTAATGCATAGCGCTGATCAGCCCAGTCCTTTCAGCAAAAGACAAGAGGCACTTAAGGCAGACAGAACGCAATCGAAATGTCTGTGACAACTGTCCATAATCAATGAACCACGAACTACTATCTGGGCCATCCTCATGTTATCTGACTAAAGTCCTCTTCATTAGGGTTCACTAGCTATTGGTATGCAATCTGATCATGACATTCCACAATCCAAATCTCAGATACCAGACATCTCTAATGCAAGAAATTCTTCATGAATGCTACTGCAAAATTTTAAAATTACTTTGCTTAATGTTAAAATTATACAAATAAAAGTGCCCTAGCTATGCACTATACAACATGTACTTCCACCTCCCATACAAGCAATCTTATTCATCAATGTAAAAGAGTGGTCTTCCAAATATAGTTTTAAATATCAAGGAAGTTGTCTGTGTCCCAAAAAGATCTTTTGCACAAAAGAAATACTAAGTTCTGTGCAAATTATGCTCTGGGGCAGAACTTCCTTCATGTTTAAATCAGGACTTAGGAGGGTCGAAGGCTGCATCAAAAGGCCATTTTCAGTTTGTTGTAACATATAGAACGACACTAAACTTAATACTTTTGTGCACATATACACTCAAATAGTACGTTTTAAACTGTAGAAACAAAAAATGCAAGGAGCTATTACGTTTGGACTAATTTTAATGAAATCTCTACCTGAATGAATAACTCACCTCCTTTATACCCTCAGAGTGGGTGGATCATGAAAGTAGTGTGCACATTGTTAAGTAAAAATTATACAAATTTCAAAAAATCCTGTTTACCTTTGTCAGGTTCCTGGCCAACTTCCTGTCTGAAGTATTCATAATCATCATCATCATCACCTGTATCCTGAGCTCCTGATAATTACAAATCATACACTGATCAAATGACTGACAGACTTACAAAGACTGCTACATTGATTATTTGATTGTTTCAAGGCCTCATGGGAGTAAATATTCTCCAAAATAAACCTTACTGACAAATTCTGTAACACAAATGTATGTACACAGGTAGTCAGCACTAAATAACATCCTTGTGTGTGTGTGTGTGCATGTGTGTGCTTGTGTGTGTGTGCGTGGGTGCGTGTGCATGCGCGTGCATGCGTGTGTGTGTGTGTGTATGTATGTATGTATATTTGGGGTTTTATGTTGTACTTTGGGGTTTTACGTCGTACAATTTTTCAGTCACAAGACGACAAGGAGTCATTCGGTGTGCATGAACAGTATATACTGTCTACTCTTGTAGCAGAGCTGCCGCCACTGAAGTGTTATGCCAAAGACACCAGACATGACACCCCAACCAGTCTCATTAAACTGACACTAAGCCAACCAGTTTTGTTTCCTTGTTCTAACCAAATGAGGCAGCAACAAGTACAATTTTTGAAGTCTTTGGTATGACCTGACCCAGGTTTGATCCCAGGTCTCCTGACTTCGAGGCAACCTAACAATTAGGCCACCAAAGCAGTCCTAAATTATGAATTAAGACACAACAGCCCTCACTATACACGTAAACAAATCATGGAAATTCAAATGAACAATACTACATACTGTACAACAGGTGTCCAATTACACATACACTTTCTGCCTTGCTTATTCAAATGGTTATTCCTGACATTCTGTAACAGATCTTGTCTAAGAACATCATTATATGTAGCCTTTTCCACATTACTCAGTACTGGTGAAAAATTTCATCACAACTGTAGCACTTTAATAAAACATGCCATGTATAATAATGAACGTAGACATTCTACTGAACCATTCACTCTCACCTTCAGAATTATAGCCATCATCATCTGTCTCTGTCTTCCTATCTTTCATTCCGGACAAACTTTTCTTCTTGTGTTCTTCTTTTGCCAACTCTTTCTTTCTTACATTTTCAGACTGCTCCTGTTTTCTTAACATCTTAATATTCCTAAATAAGAAAGTCTTGTAATGAACAGGCTATATATATACATGCTATGTGTTACATATCTGTAAAGTAAAATTATCAACAGGGAGTTTAATACCACATACAAATGCCTGGAGGAATAATTTCAAGTTATCACAGTAAGGTTAATAGTAGGCCTGCACAACAAAGGCAAACTTATGCTTGTGTGATTTTAATGGGATTTTTTTTCTATTTCAACCACAACGAAGGTACACATTTCATCTCATTCTTAGAATTTTACAGTTCTTCAAAAGATTTTACTCAAGAATATTTCACTTATACGACAGCGGCCAGCATTATGGTGGGAGGAAACCGGGCAGAGCCCGGGGAAAATCCACGACCATCCACTGGTTGCTGGAAGACCTTCCCACTTACGGCCGGAGAGGAAGCCAGCATGAGCTGGACTTGAACTCACAGCGACCGCATTGGTGAGAGGCCTCTGGGTGATTACGCTGCGCTAGCGCACTAACCGACTGAGCCTTGGAGGCCACGATAGGATAATATGCTATTAATTACAAATTTGCAGCACCAAAAGAAATATTTTATTTTATGTATATATGTAAGTTATATTTTATTTCTCTCTGAAAGTGCATTTGAATTTTTAGGGCAAATACAATTCTATTTTACTTTACTGGTATTTTTTCATGCCAGGAGTGGAGAACTTCTCATGTAATACTCACACAGTTAAATGTAACTCAAGACATATGGCAAATGATTTGAAAATTCAACGTTACATGTATGTGTGTATGAGAGGAGTCCACATCTCATTTTGCATCACATATATTGTTCCAGTTCTTGTTATCAGTCTACCCTAATTCCTCAACCTATTCACATATAAAAGAGCAACTTTCAATGTGATTTATGCACCTTTTCAATTTAATATTGGAAACAAAACTACATTAGTTGGATAGGCCAATTTCAGGGCTTCACAAAAAGTATAATTTCAATGGTCTGCTCAGAATAATGCCTTCAGAATATGCTTGAATAAACACCTTGCATACATGTGAAAAGGTTGAAGAATTACAGTAGTGGTTTACACATGTATGATGTTTATCTCATATATGTAATACAGCAAGCTAAAACCACCTGAAACAAAGACCTGGAAAATACCTTTTCTTTTCTCTCATTGCCTTCAAATTTGCCATGTCTTGTGAAGTTTTCTGAATGAACTCGTGGAACATGACTTCTCCCTCACACATACCTTCCTCAATCTTTACAAGTTTTAGGGTTAGCCGAGGTCCAACCTCTGTTAGTCTGTCAACAAAAACACATCAGAGACTCACATCTTTACTGGTGTGACTTATAAGAACAGAATCCAATCCCAGACATATGCTTTTATCTCTACCAATATGTACATGTATCTTTCCAAAAATGCTTGGGCATTCATATCTGTCCGTGGATCGCTTTTGCTATCAACTTTATTTTTCCGGCATAGACTCTTATCTTTTTGAACCACTTCCTCGATGGACATGGTATTTTGCTTTTCATGCCATGGCTCAAACAACTGCAATTTTCAACAACACCGCCATATTCCATACTAACATTTCAATAATTGGTACCTGCACTTCTGAGTGTCGGGGCCACCATTCACTTCTTGTGTGGACCCCTAGCCAACAGGATTGCATACGTTGCCTCATTAAGGTTAGCATAAATTACCTCATCATCTCAATGCCATTGTCACCTGATACCATTGTCTGTCCACACCTGATTGTACTATACCCACACCTGATTGCACTATGTCCACACATGAATGCATGATGTCCACACCTGACTGCACTATGCCCACATCTGATTGCCTTATGTCCATACCAGGTCACCAAACTGTGCTTGTGTGTGGACACCAGGTCACCTGATACATTCTGTGTGAACACCAGGTCATTGTGTGGTCACCTGATACATTGTGTGTGGACACCAGGTTGACAGATACATTGCATGAGAACACCAGGTCACCAGATACATTGCTTGTGGACATTATGTCATCAGACTCACCTGATAGCCCTCTGTGTGGACATCATGTCATCAGACTCACCTAGTGGCATTCTGCAGACATCATATCATCAGACTCACGTGGTAGCCCTCTGTGTGGACACCATGCCATCAGACTCACATGACAGCACTCTGCGTAGACAAGACGTCATCAGACTCACCTGATAGCCCTCTGTGTGGACACCATGTCATCAGGCTACCTAAAAGCCCTCTGTGTAGACACGAAGTCATCTGACTCACCTGATGGGATTTTGTGTGGACATCATGTCATCACTCACCTGATTGCACTCTGTGTAGACTTGAGGTTTCCACGACTCGACACGGACTGTGGCAGAGTGACCTCATTATCAGGTCCATCCTGCTCTCCTTCACTCTCCGAAACATTTCCTCTGTGAAATGAATCAAAGGATTTGATTGGGGCTGCAATAACTGTATGCTACACTTATTCCTAAACTAGGTTATTTATTTATTTATTGATTGGTGATTTACACAGTACTTAAGGATATTTCACTTATACGACAGCAACCAGCATTACTGTGAGGTTAAAATGGGCAGAGCCTGAGGAAAACTAGTTCAGTAGATCAACATCTACAAAATTAGACTCCGTATCAAATGCAAGAACTATTTTTATTAAAAAAGCCAGAATCAGACTAGTCTGTATGGCCTGTAAATACCACTTGTGAAGTTGAAAGTTATATGAATCACCAAGTTTGTGACCTTCGCCTTGAAAAAGTAAGAGAAATAGTTTAAAGTCAGGGAAATGCATCCCGCAGATCAAGGACCATAACTCTGCAAGTATATAAATGGTTGTCTGTCCCTGAGGGGACAAGCCAGTGTATACAACTGTTAGCTCGGACTTACTGCATCAGGTACTCATCCACATCTGCAAATTTGCCAAGGTCAGGTAGTTTGGCCTTGATTAACTTCTTTACTGGGCGACTCAACCCCACCGGTTTGATAGAGATCATGCTGTGGAGCAGAAGGGATGCAACCACTTAACACATTTGAGAAATTATACAAAATTTACAAAAACCGGAACAAAATCATCAGCATCTGACAGTATATAAATTTTAACAAAAAATATCGCTTTACTCCAGGTCATTTTGCTAGAATTCACTATCAAGTTTAACTGACAAATAATACAATATTATACTTACTAATGCCGCATAGTGACAGTCTTATCCTCAGCCTCATAGTTTAGCAAGATACATCTTTTGATATGGTCTAACTTCACCTACAAAAAAAACATTAACATTTGTCCATGTGAGCACTTCAACTGTCATTCAACAGTCAATCTTTTGATATTTTAGACGTAAAGCAAAAAATATACCTTGTCAAAAAACCTTGTCAAAAAACAATTTTAATACATATAATATTCCTTTTGTGGGTAACACTTACATAAATGTCTATCTAACACATACAGCTATTTACAGAATGTACATTAAATGTAAGATGAAAAACAAAATAGAAGCTTTCAGGTAAAACTAAAAACCTTACCTGGTTCACACTGATTGATGGAAACATGTTTTGGAACATGGTGGTCATAAGCTTAAGATGAAGTCCCTCCCCGCTGAAGTTGTTCATGACTAGCAGAGGAGGATGGTTAAATATCATAGGATTCATGCTCTGTTTCTTCAATGACGACAAGATGTCTTTGGCCAGAGAAAAAGATTGCACTTTAAAAGTCAATGTGGGACCTTTAGGTGCCCTGGCTATCTTCATATTAGTGGATATCTCAGTCTTTGTCAAGATCACAAAATGTGAAACATTCAAAGCCCCAGCCACATTAACAAAGTCTTTCAGCACATTCTTCTTTCGCACCTGAAAATTGAGGACAAAACATTATCAGTATTACATCTTTAACAATCTCATTCATCATTCGCAACAAATTCTGAACTCAGAAATAAACCTTACAAACTGTAAAGAATTTGCATTTAGAAAATGAAAGTTCCAGACATTATATCTGCGCAAGTCTTCCTTTAAAAACTTTGTCATTGTTTTATGCACTGCACAATTAGTATTTAGGGTTTAGGGTGATCAAAGTAAGTGAAAGTGTAGGTTACAGATAGTGTAGTTTAAACACACCTGTAGATGCCTGGCTGTGTAAGGCTCCATCAACTTGCGTATGTCCATTTCAAGTATTTTTATGTTTTTCCCAACATGACCTCGATGAAAGACAAATGAATGTGGAGCACTCTTATAATGGTCCTCTTGATTGCCCAACTGTTGCTTCCGGGCTGCTTTCACAGCACGACCCTTGAACAATCACATTCACATAAACTGCAATAAATACTTAAATACTTTTACTCGCACAAACTTGTAGAATGGAAATCATCCAACAACTGACTGGATTACCAACTCGAGGAGTTTCCTGCAAACTTTCTAGTATATAAATGTCCATATAGATATCTATTTACTTATATTTATTTAATTGACTGTTGCTTAACACCACATGGATACTGTCTGGCGATTCATCATGACAAATGAAATAGACCAGTGATGGATCTCACAGTGAAAAGCAATATTACACAGTCATTAAACATAGACAAGCATTCAAACTATACGCATAACCGTGAACCCATGCACAATAAAGCACTACAGCTTTCAAGAAAGTAAAAAGAAAATACTGCAGTCTTATTGAATACAATGGAATAGGCTTATGCTTACAATATCCATGAGTGAATGAGCGTTTGAGGTTTAATGCCTTACTTAAGAATTTTTTAGTTGTATGATGATTTAGGAGTCCTTAGAGTGCATGTAATGTGAATCCTTGTTGCAGGACAGATTTCCACTGCTCTATTATCTAGTGCTGCTTCAATGAGACAACTAACCAAAGGCAAGTAAGCTACCCCACCAGAGTAATTGTACTGAAACAGGTCAACCAGTCACTGCACTATGCCCTTAAAGCTAAACGCCTAGCCAGGAATTACAACTTCCTCTCTCAAGCTCTTAGGTGTGACTCGACCCAGGAATGACCCTGGATCTACTGCTCCCGAAACGGAACCTCTACCAACTGTGTTATCAGGGCCGGTCAGTACATACATGTATAGTGCGTGTACAGGTGTGTACTTCAAGTCCAGCTCATGCTGGCTTCCACTCCAGTCGTAAGTGGGAAGGTCTCTCAGCAACCTGCGGATGGTTGTGAGTTTCCCCCAGGCTGTGCCCGGTTTCCTCCCACCATAATGCTGGCCGCCGTCGTATAAGTGAAATATTCTTGAGTATGGCGTTAAACACCAATCAAATAAATAAATAAATAAACATGTGTGTAACTTGAGCACACACATATTCCTACTTTTTCCTTTGTATCCTATTTACAACTAAATTATCTCACTACTTGCCCTTTTTGAACACCCTGGTGGTAAATAGTGGAAAATACAGAACTATCTTTCTACTATAAAAATGGCATTTTACACAGCCTAGCTGGAAATAATGTATTGTTTTTAAAATATTGTGCTGCAAGTTTATTTTTTAAAGATATTGGGCTTGGGTGCTTACACAACGTTGTATAGAGAAATTAAATTAATAGAAATGAAAGAGAACACAATGGTCACTGATGGTTAACTGTGTACATCATTCTGCTCTGAATTAATGACTTCTGCTTAATTGTAAGGCTTAAGACAGTGTTTTTTATATGTTTATACCGGTCAGTACACAAGTCAAATCATTTAAAAAATACTATTTTGCAGTAATTTTTTAAAAATTTTATGATTGGTCACATTTCCCACTAAATACTGTTTGATACACACATACACAATTGCAAAATGACAGGTCTACTTAATGTTCAAGTGTGATTCTCACTTTCAGTGTGATCAGAAAAATCAACCCTTCTTACAAAGTGAGTGAGTGAGTGTTTGAGGTTTACCTTTGTAATTAACACTTTTTCAATCATATGATGACAAAGGAGTCCTTAGAGTGCTTGTAGTATGCCTTCTTGTTGCAGTATGGATTTCCACTTCTCTTTTAACTACTGCTGCTTCACTGAGACGGCTTACCAAAGGCAAGTAAGCTACCCCGCCCGAGCCATTATATGTCAACCAAGGAAGTTTTAAGGTCTTTGGTGTGACCAGACCCATGACTGACCCTGAATCTACCGCTCCCAAAGTGGGCCCCTGCTTACACATGATCATGTTTTCACAAGATGATAGCATATTACGTGAGCAGGCAAATCAGGCCAAAAACTGCTTTCCAGTTTCTGGTCTCCGGTCTAGGGGCGCTTACGATTATAGGGTGTACATTTGTGACAAAAATAACATGGTCAAATTTAAAAATCAATAGTCTGCATATGTATAATAGTGCACTTTCACTTTAGATCCACATTCTGGAACCACAAATTTGGGTTAAACTTTGTCAAATCTCCTCTTTTTGTGTGCACTGGCCTCCTGTGATAGCTGGGAAAGTGATGATACGAAAGTGAGGCTCTCGTGCCTAGCCTTGTGAAAATGTGTCGCCTTATTTTGCCCCATTAAAAAAAAAATGTTTTGCTTCTCACAGAACGCGTGTACCTCAATATCGGCTCTAACTAAAAAAAAAAACAGCCTTTTTTGAAGCAAGTAGCTTCTGAGATAGTGGCTAAGGGTACAGAAAATTATTTTTCTTAGTGTGATCTGGCTTGTATGTTATTATCTTGGAGTGGTTTCAGATTAAATCATGAAAAAAGATCACATCAGGTTGATGTTACTTTTGTACGTTACACAAGATAATTGTATTCTGAATGATTCTAGCGATGTTTTGTTTGTTTTTTTTTTTTGAAAGAGAAACAGACTATAATTTGGAATCGGTTTGAGAATGTTTACCTGACTGAAAGGTATTACATAACCAGCAACAACAAAGAAAAAGATAACGTGGTCGGGTACAGGGAGTCTTTGGCCGCTGACCGCAGATGCAGGTGGGGCTAGATCAGGTAAGTTGAATAAGGATCAAATACATAACAATAACGGCGAATAACGTCACATTATTGTGTAGGTTAGACACCGGTGTTTCCGTACAATCGTAAGCGCCCTAGGTCTTTGAATTCCCAAGAGGTGATCGGGTATGGTCCGATAATTGATGTCAACAAGATGTTGTTGTTGTTGTAAAAATGGGTGAGTTCGGTCATTTTCAGTGACATATTCTTAACACAGTGTAATGCGTGTGGATTATGATTCTTCTTGACACAACCTAATAATAACAGCCAATTTTGTCCCTAGTTTTTCCAAAGTCAACTATCTTACCACTCGTTTTCTTCCCATGTTATCAGAAAAATTGTTGCACGTGGGTCAGACAGTTGGACAGTTGGAAAAAGGACAAGGACTCGTACTTTACTATGACACGTTATTTCAATTGAGTGAATAAGGGACGAGTCTCTACAAGGTACTTCCGGCAAGTTACAAGCATCATGGCGACTCGAGCGGGGATACCAGTGGATATGGAATTGAAAAAGGTATAAATGTATGCCAAAACACAGTTACCCGCCTTCACATTTCTTGCAGAAATACTCTGTGATGTCTTGTCAATCGCACTAGCCCAGAAAGAAAGCCCTTTATTATGTGCATGCTGCTTATTGCATTGGTTTTCTATCAGTGAATCAGCGTGGTCGTTGCCACAGTCACTAGACTTATTGGGCAGTTGTAAAGACTAAGAGATTTGACTCAGTTTTGTGCTATATTTTTGTACCTATTTTACACAGCACGACAATTGATCCATCAAACTTATTCACAGAACGCATAATTTGTACTTATCATATCAAGACTATACAGTAATTGAATCCTTTCCAGTTATATGGCATTATCTTATAAGACAACAGAATGGACATGCAGAACTTAATCAATTTTAACCTTGTGATGATACAGACTATGACACGAAACAAGCCTTGTGCATCCCTCTAGGGCGCCGTGCCCACATGTTCGGAAATTTTTGACAATAACTGTGTAAAATTAATCACCCATCACCTAAATATATTATTTATGCCTGTTACATTTCTTTAGAGATCTGTTTATATAAAATATGATATTTTCGAAAAGCACATTTCCACTCCAGGGTTGTTTTGCATGATATTTTATTCATGTATATGGGAAATACACAGAGATACAGTATAGAACATAGCATTCTCTGAACATAATTAGATTAATCTTAAAATTTCAGCACTAGAATCTGTGCTAAATTCAGAAAGTGTAATCCCTATAAACGATAATACTGTTACTTTCTAATCCACTTTCTAAATGATATTTGGGGGCCTCTGTGGCTCAGTTGGTTAGCGTGTTAGCACAGCCTAATGATGCAGGAGTCTCTCACCAATGCGGTCGCTGTGAGTTCAAGTCCAGCTCATGCTGGCTTCCTCTCCGGCCGTACATGGGAAGGTCTGTCATCAACCTGCGGATGGTTGTGGGTTTCCCCCGGGCTGTACCCAATTTCCACCCACCATAATCCTGGCCGGCGTCGTATAAATGAAATATTCTTGAGTACGGTGTAAACCACCAATCAAATAAATAAATAAATGACGTCTGTACCTATCTGATATATTCACCTAAGGGAGTGACATAATTTGTAGTCATCAGAGGGATAATGTATGTTCGCTGTAAAGTCTCCTGGTCAACTACCTGTTTTTGTGGAAGACCTGTTGGTTAAGCGGTCTAGATGGTTGACATGTATTGCTGGCAATTTGGTGCCTGACTCTGAGGTCGCTTGTTCGAAACCCGCAGTGGTCTAAGTCAAATTTTAACCCTAGAATCTGTGCTAAATTCAGAAAGTGTAATCCCTATTAACGATAATACTGTTACTTAATCCACTTTCTAAATGACATGTGTACCTACCAAATTTGTTGATATCTGATATCAGGAGACCCTTAAAAATTCCCTTCTATTATTATTGCGAAATAGTGAAGTATTATGTGGTGTCATTGCCTCTTGATCTCCTGGTTCTCTGATTTTCATTTTTAAAAAAAAAGATTCAGTAAATTGATTACGCTGTTCCTCATAGAGATACCAAATACAATACTATAGTGTGCTGGGTTATTTATGAAATGACAAGCATTTTTATGGGAATCTAAGAGGGATTCTTTCTCTCTCTATAATAAAGCCCTGTTTAAGTTTTCATTCTAGTAGTCCGTGTATTCTGCCTTGAACCCTATCATACCAACATACCGTCTGACAGCTTGGCTTGTTCTGTCCAGAGTGTCTTGCATTTGAAAAGATATGGGCATGACGAATGAGTCAGTTTTTATGAAAGACGTTCGATAGAAAAACAGTGCTAAATGAATTAGAACAAGCCAAGACATTAGGCAGAGCATTAGTGGGGCAGTTTTAAGCAGATTAGTGTTAAGACTATCTGTTTGGAAATCACTTACACAAGGGTTGAAATAAGGAGGGATATTTGCGATCAGCATAAGCTGAAAAGGACGTGTCAGAATATTATGAGGGAAATATATGTTTTTATTTTGAACATGTGGCTCTAGATTGTGCAAGGTGAACACAAATTTCCCTTGTAACCCAGACATTCGCAAGTGTTTAAGTAATGAGACTGTTTGTTTGGTCCATGAGAACCTAGTGTTGCATGCCCACTCAGAGTAATCTCCCTTCAGAAGCAATTCACACTCTCTATATATGTGTTAGGCTTGAAACACAGTTGGAGACAAAGTCCACAAACACTCACAAACAGATTTAATATACCTATAAACCAGATGTACACCTGCATGTTCTGAGGGTAGCCACTTACCAGTAATCGACCATGCACAAGCCTGTGACTGGCCGTAACAGGATGTTTAGTGCGAATCTGAATTCTTCCCAAAGCGTTTTGCATGAAATGATGGAAAGTTGTTGGGGAAACTCTATAAATCCCTGACTCTTAGCTGAGCGCACAATAGCACCAATGCCCGAAGTAAAACATCTAGTTGATTGACATGACAAATTTGGTATAAAATATGTAGCTACAGTGAGTCACAGGCCTTTTCATGGCCAAAATGTGCTTGATCTTGTCCATATAGAGCATAAAAATTACTTCTAAGGGGAGATCACTCCGTGTGCCTATGTACATATGTCCTAGCAGGGACCACTTTTAGAATAAAATCGAAGGTTCAGATCCCAAACTTGAAAGGTAGCATTGTGGCCATGCATAAATATATTTTATGAAATGCAACTCAAAATGATGCTGCTTGAGAGCTTTTTAAGAAATTTGCATGAAAACTAAACTTTTTTTGTTTCTATACCATCACATTTTTGTTTAACTAGTTTGGGAGTCCACACATTTTCCAGAACTAACATGACCAAAGTTCTGAAAGACCAGTTCAAGGGTTTGGCTGCAAAAGAAACTGTACGATGAAAGTTAAAGTGGCTTGTAATAAAATAGCATTGATTTTAAGACAAGAGATATATGTCAGTTAAAGGGCAAAGTGTGATGGTTTTCTTTGGGCTCTGCCTGGCTTCCTTAAGTTTACCCTTAAAAAAGAACAACATTGTATGAGTGAAGTGGTATTGTGGATGATATTAACAATATCCAATCAAAATAACAGTTATACTTTAAAATATTTAGGTAAAAGGTTTTAGGATTTTCAGAAGAGTAGATTATTACTGGCACCATAGTCATTTGCACCTCTCAAATCAATATTGATAAAAAGGAACAAGTCATCCTTTTCCCACAATGTTTGTTTTGACAATAATCCAATGAACAATTGTATGAGCAGTGATATAGCAGTGCAAGGAGCAGGTCATGGCTGTGTGCTTGAGATGCCTGTGTGTCAGTCACAATAACACACAAGGTGTTGCAAGAATCCCACCCTCAGACAGGAAATCCAGCAAACTCACCTCCACCGTTCTTGGTACCTTATGGCAATAAACATTTGACAGCTAGAGCTTCATGTCACTTACTTGTCAAAGGTCCTTTGTTTACTTCAGGAACTTGTTTCCTCTAGCAATAAAACTGTCATCATTATTTATATAAGTGAAATATCCTTGAGTATTTTGTGCAATACACATTGGCATTACACATGTTCTGATGACTACACTTATCTTTATTTGTGTCAGATCTTATAATCCAGTACTTACACTGGCTTTCACTGTTATCAGCTTTATAAATGAGTGTTTTATACAGCTATTGTTGTACTCTGAGTATTTACTGAAGTCTGAATGTTGGTTTTATCTTGCTCAGGCCTTCCAGGAGCTACAGACTAAGATGATCCAGACCACCCAGCAGCTGAAGATCTCGGATGCTCAGATTGAGAGCCTCAAGCATCAGATAGCTCACTCCAAGCTAGTAGACCAGGAGATAGCGGGCCTGCCAGCAGAAACTAAAACCTATGAGGGTGTAGGCAGGATGTAAGTCTCTGCAACAACACAATTTTATTGTTACCTGCATTGTGTCGTATACATTTCCTGTGTTACATACTGGACTTCTTGTGTAAAATGTAAATAATATTTGATTCCTTTTATCATTGTTTCAGTTTTCCATAAAACACTAATAGTTTGACTGTCAGGTAGATTTAATATAATTGAGGTAATATAATTTGAAATAATTTAGAACACCACAAAATAAAATCTTGACCATGAAAAATTCTTGAGCTCATTGTTAAAACCTGTCAGACAATCAATCTGTCAACAGTCAGGTTTGTGTTTGGGTTAATTTTTAGTTATTATG
Organism: Liolophura sinensis; assembly: GCF_032854445.1. Lineage (NCBI taxonomy): Eukaryota > Metazoa > Mollusca > Polyplacophora > Chitonida > Chitonidae > Liolophura > Liolophura sinensis. Next base: position 13,047,853 of record NC_088295.1, read on the forward strand.
ATGTCATATGTTATGTGGAGAATTTTCCTCATGTTTTGTCTTTCTTTTATTTGCAGGTTCATATTACAGCCAATCCCAGAGGTACAAAAGAACCTTCAGACGAAAAGAACCAACGCTGAAGAGAAGATCAAATCAATTGAGGTATTATAACACTGCAAACATACAGTTTACATGTGTACAAATAAGCCTTTTTCTTTGCAAAATTTAGGGAAAAATTGGTCAGAAATAAAGGAGATGCAAAATGTATTATTTCCCTCATTACATGTTGTCCTTAAAATTATATTAGAGTTTGAGCTTAAAAATTCAAATGTACTGTGAATGAAAGAAAGAATTTCTTGTATAAATGTTGATGGATGTATAGGAACTAGTCCTGTATAGCAATGTAGGTAAATATAGTGAAGCGCATACGGTGGTAATCCACAGGTATCTGCTTGCATGTAGTAAGTAAGGAAGAAAGTACTTCTTGCATATTGTATTAGACATTTTTAGATATACATATATGCAGACCTTGATATAAGAATAGTCTGATTGCATTGGTTTCGTGGCATGCTTTCCAGTCTAGGTTTTGTCCAGACCAGGTTTCCTATACTCTTCCTTTCTGGTCCCCAGTCTTACTAATTGTAATCCTAAATCTAATCACTCAAAAGCATGTACATAATTATGTAGGATTTTCTGCAAAGTATTAGCAATGGCCTGGTCGACTAGATATTTATGAATTTGTATTTGGTCCATCAGCAGAAAAGTTCAGCTTCAGCTTAAGAACAATGACTAGTAATGTAGGCAAAATTTTTAAAATCTTAACTACCCATTTGTTTTTAACTGTGTTTAATCAACATTTAACACCTTTCTAAGAATGTTTCATTTGTACAAGAGTGGTCAGGTTTTTAAGTGAATTTGTGTATTTTAGAAGAATACCCAAAATGCTTTTGTTTCTGTTTCAGACAAACAAAACATATTTGGAACGAAATATGAAGGAAAGTGAGGACAATTTAAGAGAATTGATAATGTCTAAACAACGGAAGTGAGGAAAAGTATGTCTGCTGTTAACCTTTCTGGGACATGCTGTGTGATGTTAGTATGCCAGCTTGTGCAAGGGCAAAGCTGAACATGGCTGACTCGTTCCTGTGGGCTGCTCACATTTTCTGCTCTGTTGTGACATCAGTTCATGTTCCACACCCTGCTCAGGGCAGTGTTTATCACTTCATAAGATAGGCACAGACTGTTTATCTGTTTAAACAAGTGCTTTGTTACACAATACCATCACAGCATATGCTCAGGGCAAAGTCATCCTAGCTATCATAACTAGGTAAAACTATGAAAAGTATCAACTGTAAATCAGTAACTAGGTATTCCATGGTAGAGATATTTACATCTATTAGTGCTAATATTTATATTCTTTGGAATATGCATTGCTGCCATAATTGTTAAATTCAAGAATGGACACAACTGGCATGAAGACATCAACTGAAGAGAGCATTCATGTATAATAAGATATTATAAAGGAATCAAAGTGACCATGTTGTTTTTCATTTTGTTGAAAGTTTTTAGTGTACTAACTGTGGCTAACACTGTGTATTACATGAAGATTATTTTGATTTGAACCCTTTTGGCAGAGAATTCATTGTACAGTGTTACATTGTTGTGTTCTTTGTCAATTTTACAAGCTATAACAGTGTTTGTCACAAAGCCCAAACAAGATTAAATTAACAGACATTAATGAACGCCTGAAATGTTCAGTTTAATATCATAGACTTAATCAGGATTAGATGACGTTCATGGGATTGACACAAATCGTTGTTATGACCGGTTAAGGGTTTTACAAAGCGGCATACAACAGTTTTTTATGGTACATTTGTGGTAGGATATTTTGTTGGTCACCTTCACCATACCATTATCCTATATGTGCAGTCTTGCATCTAATTCAATGCAGTAAGGTGTAATCACAGTGGGGGATGTACATGTTACCTGATTTCACCAGAAGCAGGAATATCCATTCCATCTACACCTAGTGAGCTTTTGTTGATAGGCCTCAGGGCAATAAACAGATTTTCAAAAACATCGATCCCTCATACCTCTATATTGTGTTATTTTTTTTTTTTTTTTTTTTTTTTTTAGTTAAATGTCTGCCAGTGAATCGTCATTTCTACTCTCAGGTCATTTAGCCCAGATAACATGGCGCCTATTAAAATTATTCTTATTGCATTACCAAAATAGTAGTATCACTCTGTTAATGAAAGTTATCAATGTTACCATATCAGGCAGTAGGTCATCTACAAAATTAATATATATTTAGATGATAGTAACTTTCAATCTTGTCGACAGTTCGCAAAGAAGATTGATAATCATAGATATTTTTTAATTAAAAATATCGTGGTTAATAATTGTTGGTGAAGAAATTTTACCGAAACCATGTATCTCTTAAAAAATTTATTACAACCGTATAAACTCTGGCGCCCTGCAAATCTTATAAGCAAGGCGTTATCGGTGTAAGCGGAAGGTGTACAAACCTTACACAAATCGCTGTTTGTGTAAGAGGTATGTACAAGCCTTACGCAAAACTGTGCAATCAGGAGCTGTACAAACTGTGCGCAAAGCTGTATTGGTGTAAGCTGTACAAAGCTTACGCAAAACGTTATGTGTTGAAGAGGTAAATGTACAAGCCTTACGCAAAGCTATAAATGTGTAAACAAGAGTTTTACATCCCTTACACAAAGCTGTACTCTGGAAAAGGGAGTTGTACAAACCTCACGCAAAGCGGGAAATGCACAAACCTTGCCTAAAGGGGAAACTGCACAAACCCTGCGCAAAGCGGGAACTTCACAAATCTGAGGCTTGCGTAAAGCGGGACCTGCACACACACACACCTCTGTGTAAGGGAAAGGTGTGTAAACCTTACACAAAGCTGCATTTGTGTAAGCTGGACAAACCTCACACAAAGCTGCATCCTCTGTAATTGGGATGCTGTAGAAACCTTACGCAGAGTGTTTTTGTGTCGGAGGTAGAAGTCTGTGTAAGCGGTAGCTTTACAAGCCTCCCACAAAGCTACATTGGGCTGTAAGTGGGGGCTGTACAAACCTCACGTAAAGCTGTATCAGTGTAATAGGTATATGTAAAACGTAACGCAAAGCTGCAACTGTGTATTAAGCGAGAGCCGTACACCATAGTAAAGCTGTAACTGTTTAGCGCAGCTGTAGCTGTGTATAAGAGCTGTACCAAGCTTTATGATAAGCAGAATCTGGGCAAACTTAGAGTTGCAGCCTGGGTCATGGGGCTGGACAAAGATTACACAAAGCTGCATCAGAGTAAGTCGCAGTTGGACAAACCTTAAGCAGTACTGTGCTTTTACTGGATTGCTCTGTAAAGCCATACTTAAGATTTTTTGCTTATACGTTGGGGAGGGGGGGGGGCAGTTTTATGTCGTGAGGAGTGCACGAGCTGATCCATTGGAATTCTCTCAAAATATTACTCGTGGTATAAAAATTATCACGGTATGATTATTTTGCTAACTGTAATGTTATCTGCTGTATTAAAATGTGGTTAGTGATTAGGCCTACAAATTCTCTGTACGATATGTAAGTAAATTTAATTACTTCTACACAATTGTATTTTGTGTACATAGAATTGCAGACGAGTTAGCCTCTGTTCGGACTAGAATTCGGAGTTGAGTGACATGAAACCAGCAGGTCAGTATCTCGCTGGTTAAATGACTTAGGGCAACTTGGTCGGTGATATATGTAGATAAATTCTTTTCCACTTTGGTCACCTGTTTGCAACCAACTGATTTGGTTTGTTGTATAAGTGGGATTTAACGTCGTAGGCCTACTAAACAATTTGTCACCGGCTGGTTTGTTAATACACAAGGTCTTCAAATTAGTGATTGCTCAAGTTTACGCCTGTAGTCTTAAGCTTACACCTGTAGTCAACACTGGTGGATTGTTACATGCTTTTATAGTTGTTAATCAAAGTAAAACTTATTGAGAAAGCAGTGGTTTTTAATATCGGAAACAAGAATACACGAAAGATGCAAAAGAAAAATAGAGGTTGGTCGTTTGTATCGATCGTGGATACCCCATGTGAATGCAGGTGTATTGCAATGTGGGCAGCTCGACTCAGTGCTCCGAAAAATACCGATTTTTCATCGGTATCATAGTGTGATACATATGGCATAATGGGTATGGATAGCACTCGGTGAATATTATTAATAATGTCATAATCACTACAATATGGGAAGCACTTGCTACCCATAATGTAATAATGTTACGTGATTGGTGGCAAAGCTAACCACAGTGCAATAAATATTACAATGAAGTATCTTGGCAAGCGATCTGCAGCCGAGTAAGCTGGAGATGGACAAGCTTTACGCAAAGCTGCAACCCGAGCTGACAGGAGCTGGATGATCCTTACGCAAAGGTGCAGTCCGAGCTGAAAGGAGCTGGACAATCCCTATGCAAGGCTGGAGCCGAGTTGACAGGAGCTGGACAATCCCTATGCAAGGCTGGAACCGAGTTGACAGGAGCTGGACAATCCCTATGCAAGGCTGGAGCCGATTTGACAGGAGCTGGACAATCCCTATGCAAGGCTGGAGCCGAGCTGACAGGAGCTGGACAATCTCTATGCAAGGCTGGAGCCGAGTTGACAGGAGCTGAACAATCCCTATGCAAGGCTGGAGCCGAGTTGATAAGAGCTGGACAACCCTTATGCAACTCTGGAGCCAAGTTGACAGGAGCTGAAATCGAACCCATACCGTGACAAAACATTCAGTCATCATCAGATCGTTAATTCATCAGAAGTTCTTTGAAGATACAAGGTCCTTGTTCCTAAATGGTACCTGCAGACCGCAGTTAACCCATATGGATCAAGATGTCCACGGGATAAATGATGTCCTGAAATCTTAAATATTTATGCATTCATTCATGTTTTACGTATATTTGAGACAGTTCTGTTAGGGATCCTGTCTGTCGATCACAATGACGTCAGTCATGGTTTTTGTTACACGGACGTTGTGAGTACGGTATTTCTGTGACGCGGGTTAGAGGATTGTGGAAGACTGGAGCAGGCCAGGATATAGGCCGAGCACTCGACCGACCCACTCCCTGCTGTGTGACATCCATTCCTCAGCGATTAAATACACAGTATACACCAAACCGTTTACGACATACCGTGCTGTCTATGTTCTGTCCAAACACTACTACATTATTGGCGAACAAACTCTCTAGTTTTTACCAGAATGAAAGCAAATAGTCCGATCAATTACTACTCGGTAGCACGATGGAATAATAAACTGAAAGAAAGCAACATCCGTCAGTTTCATCCAATGGCCGCGGATTCGGAATATAGCAGACTCGATATGTACAGGGACGGCAGGTACTGTTGTTTAATCCAGTCATCATCAGCTTTCTCCAGTAACCATCACCATGCAGAGAGCGTTCTGGATGCCCGTTGTTTCTCCCAGACACCAGACTATTGTATACGACATACATCTATTTGTATGCTGCAATTTATGCAAACATTTGCTAAAGGTTTTGCGAAATCTGGACGATGAATTCTGTATATATATATTGATGAAATTAAAGCCACACAAATTTCAATGTAAAAGGGTAATAATTGTTAAGGTGAGAATTTGAATCATCCTCCCACATCCCCCGTACTACAAAAACCCTCCGTCCTATACACATGTACGTCTTGGTCATATCTTGCAAAATAAATCAGAGGCGTCCAAACGTCTTGTTTAGACAGTGTATTGCCTTACTATACAAAGGCCTACTGCAAGAAAACAACAAGACAAAACAAATTATTCATAAATGATGGACAGGGAAATATTTTTACGAGACCTATTTCAGTGTAACTTATTTTATGAACCCAAACGAGGCTCGATCAGATGCAGTACACATTTTACTCGGAGTGGTAAATGCTTCAATCTCTCGATGTGCAAATTCAAACCCCGCCTTGGAGACGCGATTTGTAGACTTGTCCGCACCCTTGGCAGTATAATCGATAATGTTAGTTCAGAAGAAGATGAACGGACATTTCGTACTCCGGGTACAGATGCTTTCGCAAAAGGACGATGGAATACAATGGTGGCAATCAAGTTAGGAAATGTTAACATTTAAATAATTCAGTAATGTTATGACATGTTTACTTGTTAAATTATCGCCGTGCAGTAAAGTCACTGATTCTACCCTACATGTCGCTCATATATTTCACTATCATTTTATTCCAATAACCAGTTTCCTTGAACATGGTAAATATAGACCAGAGAGAGTGAGTTAATTAAGGTTACTTACTATATGAACTAGCATACCAGCTGAGGATTTAAACCAGCGATCTCTGAAATTCCATTCCACGCTTCTAGCAATACAGACTAAAGCAAAATACTTGCAGCCCGGAATGAAAACCCAGAGATCGATGCATGGTTCAAATCCCTAGCCAGCAATCCCTGTTTCACTTTGTGCTACTAGCAGAGTCAAGTCTGAAAAATGTGACAAGGCAGAAAATGTGATGACGGAGGAGAATTTAAGATCATCTCCTATAAAATGTGAGTCTTTTATTTTGAATATGGGTAGATATTCCAGAGGAATCAAGTTAAGCGAAAACTATGGACAAAGTTGTTCCAGTGAATTCTTGTGATACATTAAGTACAAACATATAAGTATATATGTTACCTGTGTTCGTATAAATTCAAGGAAATACATTTTACCAAAACCAGTGCCTCACATCTACTTGTTGTTCACTACCCCTTACCAATGAGGTTATATACGGGTTCGAATCCCGACCGCGGCTTTAAATCACACTGTTTGTCGGGAATCTTACGACGTGCGGAGGTTTCACCAAGCAGGAATCCGTACCGATGTTCACCCACAATCCTGCTCATATGAGTGAAAAATTCCCGACGAATGTTAAACATTAATCAAGTAAATAATTAGCATGTAAATGTGTGTCGTACAGTTAAGGAGTATATTATATATTTACAATAGCTCCACTAGTCCTGCTCAAGGAATCGCCATAAACAACGGTATTTTCACTTTTTGTACTAAATGGAACATCATAGTATGCAATACAATTAACAGTTCACCAAATGGGCCAGTAAACATGCAGGCCAAGAGTTTTGACTGTAAATGGTGAAGTTGTTCAAATAAGCTTTATCTTTCAGACAGTCCTTTCCAGGCATGCATTGTAACCAGGTTCATTCGTTCATGCACGTTATTTGCTGATTGTCTACACATGCAGCTAGCCTTGCAGTCATGCGTTCATGAGTGAGAAGTAAATTTTGGTTGCTATGGCATCACCAAGCCGTAATTAAGTGAAGCAAAGAAATTAAAACAACTGTTAAGCGCTGTACATTGACATTATGTGGATAATAGCAAAGGAATGACCTTAAAATTTTATTGTTAGAATTGACTTTAAGTGTACAGTGTTTAGACAAACGAAATCTTCCGGTATAAGCAGCCACTTGAATGAGATAAATCTGTAGATGATAATGGTTGAAGCTTATATCGTCGTTCAATCGAACATAAAAGAACATAAAAAGAACATATAAAAAGCATACGTAGAAAGTAAAACCAGAGCATTGAGGACAGTGAGATAGAGTTGGCAAATGGTCACGCGTAATCGAAAGAATCTGGTGTCTTGTCAGTCTTCCTCGGTTAGTGTTTCATTGTCTATTCATGTATAAATGCTAAAAAAAATGGTAAAAAAAAAACTTCGAATAGGTGTAACGTAGAGACCATGTGGCCTTATGAAAACGGGGTCTTGTAGCCTGTATCAGGTGTCTTCGATCAGAAATCGTGCTTCAGTGATGGCACACATTTTACCAAATAATGCTGTACGATGCTGATTTTTTTTTTTTTTTTTTTTGATTCGTGATATATATTTTTTTTTTTGGATAATTTTTTGGATTGGTGTTTTATGTCGAACTCAAAAATATTGCACTTATACGACGATGGCCAGCATTATGGTGACAAGAAACCTTGCTAAAGCCATGAACATCCACAGGATGATGCCAGACCATGCAAGGTACGGTTATGAAAAAAAATTACACTAGGAAATAGCGATGAATTTTTCACCTTAACAATGTCTAGTTTTCCTTCAAGATTTTAATTTATTCCAGTTTAATTCAAGAATATAAACATGGCTTTGAAGAAAGCGAAAGATATAACGTTTATATTAATTTTCCTTGGTTTTCTCTTATATAGTATAAATTAAAAACAAGTATAATGTATAAAGGCGAATATTGATTCAATTATTGTCTAAATTTGAATCTAATGACTTGTAATAGAAAAGTCATTAGCATACAAAGCATAAACGATATTCAAATTTTATTCGCATCATTAATATTTTTGTCTCGGGAATATTAATCTGGCATGAATGGATCTGATTTGTAAAATATTGCCGTGTTGAAAATCCGTTTCGTTTAATGTGCCTGTGGTCAACTGTCTGTAGCTCTCAAGATTGGCATTGCCGCACACGAAAACAAATAATATCATTTTAAGGTGACAGGAATGCACATACGATCTGCATGCCCTGAAATTTTGACCAAAGAGCGCCCCAATTATACCCTTTTCCTTTAAATATTGCTCATGTACATGACATAAGTAGTGCGGTATATGTAAAGTGTACACATAAACACTGGCTTAATGTGTCCGATATCGAAAATTCATGGTGGCTATTTCCAGATTCGGTCCTCTCAAATCTTCGTTTGCCATTGATGACAACAGCTGCGAAAAGCCATCATGGGCCCTTTGGTAGGACTTGTGTTCGTTTAAGATCAAGTCTTCCATAAGTATGATATGCATGTAAGCCTGTACACTTTACTCGTGCGTAAGTCCGCCAGTAGACTGCCAAAGGTTCGTGGTTTACCCAGAGCACTCTGGTTTCTTCCACCAATAAACTGACGCCAACATATACAACTGAAAAATAGCGCCCGGCGATAATTAGATCATTAGATAAAAAAGTACACAAACATACCAACATATCTCAGTTGCTATATTGTTATGTTTCTTTGTTCGTTACAAACTTCGTGATATAAAGCCACATTTTTAGGGCGGGATCGTTTTGAAGAGCATGAACGTTTCACTAAACACATGAAACCCATCATTTATATGTGTATGTACTGACAGCAACTCTCGACTTAACAAGGCAAACAGTGATTTTGTGACAAAAGCGTGCAAGGATTATTATTTTTAATATGTACATAGTTTAAATAATCTTTTAGTAGCATTTACCTTTCTTATGAGCTCTGGAAAATTAAACTATTAAGGAAAGGAATTGATCTTTCAAAGATAAAACATTTTGTAATCAATTAGTGCGAAAAAAAAAGTATAAAAAGTTTTATTAGAAGCGTGTACAATTTACAATGGAAATGCGTATGGCTTTCAGTTTAACACCGACAGACACGAATGCCTCATTTCATCGTAAAAAAAATAGCATGTGTATATGCATACTGGAGACTGATTCTCTGATTCATATTATATTTTGATTATTATAACCCAGAATATGATTGGGTGCGTAATTTAATGTGTTCAAATGGACAGGCCTGTGCATATTTATGAATTAAGATTTATGATTTAGTACCTGTACCTTTTCCAACTACCGACCTTAAATATTCACGCGTATATCAATACTTTACCCATGTTACTTATGCCGACTGATCAGAAGTTTTTATTATGAAAAACTGAAGACTAAACGATTCACAGATCAAATGCAAATAGAATGTTATCATATGTTAGAAGTTTAATAATTTCGAAGCACATCAACAATCATATCTTACTATAGTTCTTTACAATAGTTCAAAGTTTGTGCAAAGCTTTTAAGTAGCACTCGATATCTCTTTTTTTCTCTAAGTATAAAATAATTAACTTATACCATGATGTTGATTCTGAAGCCCACAGATCCTCCAGAAATCCTGGATAGCACCACTTAATCAGTCTGATCTTCATTTCAGCTTCATCACATCACACACAAATGTCAGCTCTCATTGCAATCGTTTGGGCGTTTAATTATTACCTCCGACGTCATACTTTGACAGGTGCCGTTACATGAACCCCGCACATGGGAATCCAGCTTTCGCTTTCGGTTTCCCCTCCTCTTTAGAGGCTGTTGTAGTGGAGTGAGGTCGGTAATCACTTTGATCTCCGCCCCTGTACTCCTTAGAATACTCGACAAGGCTGAGATGTAATGAATGGCCAGTCTCAAGGTGGCAATCTTTGATAGTTTTTGGTGTTCGCTAAGGTTAGATCTGGGAACAACTTTTCGCAGACTGTCAAAGGCGTCATTAAGCATGTGCATCCTTGTCCTCTCCCGCTCTGTTGCACCTTCACGGTTATTATCATCGCTCAGTTTACAACTGCTCTCTGCACCCTTTTTTCTCTGATTGACGTGTGTTAAGGTGATGGTTTGGGAAGCGCTGCACTGTTCCCTTGTCCTCATCAGTAGCCGTTCTCCGTCCGTATAAAGTCTCATGCCGGCCGGTACTCCGTCCTGGTGGTGGGGAACTGGTACTTGCCCAGATAGTCGGTCACCCGTGAATATGTCTTGACCAGAGCATTGGTCTCCCGACCTAACATCGTACCAACCTCCTGGAGGTTTACACTCCATTACCTGCTCGCACTCTGTCATACAATTGTAGTTAAACATCTAGACTTCTTCTGTCGTAACACGCTCAGTCGAAGTGTGCAGCCATGTCACAAGGCTTTCGAAGATTTGATCGTATTGTAGGGGAACTGGATAAGTATCAGCGTCCTGACTGGCACCATCTCGCCTTGGGGGGGTTTTAAAGACGATGTAAGTCCCGTGCATTAGCCCTTGCGGGTTTCCTGGGGGAGGCTCCTAGCCAGCACTGTTCGGATTGGTCAGACACCATCAACCAAGCGAGGGTAACCGTCCTCATTGGCCACAAGATTAGCCAAGACTAGCAGACTGGAATTTGAGGTGCGAAGTGCCCTTAATTGATGACACTAAGAAATGAGTGTCGGGTTAACTATCTTGCTGGGTAAGGGTAAATATGACGTCTCTGGTTAAATCTCTAGCAGTTAATTTGTTAGAAACATGGCAGAGAGTTGCGGTGAAGTTGTTCGTGGTTTACCAGGCGGAATGTCAACATCGCCTTCCCCCTGGTCCGCACGCCCTGCCACCAGGGTAAACAACCTTGATCACTATCGACTTGCGCCGGTGTCTGATTGCCTCTTCATTCCTTGCACCAACCGTCGTAAAATTGTCTTTCCATACACGTTCTGACATCTCAATTATCTTAGTTTAAGACATTGTCTGCGGTAGTTAACACTAAAGTGTGAAAGACAACAATTTAAGTCCTCCGACACCTGCAAATTTACAAGCGTCTTCAATTTACGTAATACGGCTTGGCAGCAATATTTGTGCTCGACAATATTTGTACATAACATAGACCGGATAATAACCGAATCAAGATACACTGAGTTCACGAACTTGAACGAACATGTATGGCATAGATTGCAACTATCATTTTCGACAAAGTTTCTCGATTTCATATTTCATATTTCATGTTTCGGATGATGTATGGTTTTCAAGAGACAATAAAAACTTATAGAATTTTCTGAGTAAAGGCTTTTCAGCTATGTGCATCTGTCAATGTTTCATAAATCTTCATCTCTATATTTACCCTGCAATGATTTACCAGCATTGGTGATGGACATCTTTGGCACTTTAGTACACAAATACATACATGTAGGCCAATACATGGGGTTTTCATATACCTGTAGAGAGATGTCCACTGACCATGTTCCATATCCTCTGTCTATAAATCTTGTCGCGGACATCTAGTTGAAATAACTCCAACTTTAAGAAAAAGGGGTAGATCTGTATCCAGATCTGTTTAACATGGTAATTGAGTATATATGGTGCTGTTTAATATTATCTTTATATGAACTGGAGCAACATAAATAATTTCGTAATACTTTTATAGCTGAGATCAAATTTTATTACTATTCACATTCTTCCGCGCAGAGCATAAGAGGTTGCTAAAAATAAACTCTAGTAATATTAATATACAGTTACGAAGCATTATGTGAAAATTATTTAAATATTTAATTTGGGTTATTAACAAGGATAAACATGGTCAAAACTATATAACTAGGTCTGCATAAATACAAACAAAGGCTTTTTATATTTGCACGAATAACAGAATATGGCCAACGCATTGTTATTTATAGCAGCTTTGTTTTGAATGGAGAGTATATGGGTTCCCTTTATAAACTGCATTCCTGCATTTTTGAGAACATCCGATGAAATGTGGGTTCAAAAATATACACATGTTATTGAATTATTCGTGAGATTAGTTTTACTGAATAATATTTCGCCCAATTTAATTTAATATTAAAATTTAATATGTTAATTTGAAACAGTTGTATTTAAACATTTGGAATCATTTAATTTTAAATAAAATTCCGAATGCAGTTACATTCTAGTCTCTGGGACAATATCAGTTGTTAATTTTGCTCATTACTTTCCACCACATCTTAATTCGGCTAAAGCGCACAATAAGATGAATGAGACGAAAATTGTCACGTTTTTCTTTCGGTTCTTTGTTTTTGTAAATCTTGACTGTTTCATGAAACGTGTGACGATATTGTTTGATCGTATAATTGTTTGTTTCCACTGTTGCTCATGATTGTTGAGTTTGATCAGAAGCGCTGCTCTCCGTGTTAGTCCTAGGTGTATATCCACAGAAGAACGTGTTACAGTTACTGTTTGCGAAGTGTATATTTCAGATTTCAATCCTATTGAATTCTCTTTCAGCAATCGGATAGTGTTTAGGATTTTATCGCACAATTCTGGAATTGTGAATTTCTTTTACAAATGTGCGTTTTGGATCACCTCTAACCCACAACAACGTCGCGGACTGACAAGCCAGAAAGGGTGTTGTCGTAGTGACGACAATATTGGCTAGTCAATAGCTGCCTCTCCCACGGGCATGTCCGATAACCGGACTTGAGTCCGTCAGTATTGTGAGCCCTACTGTCATCAGCAGTCTTTCCCGCCAGACTTATTGGTAGCGTTAATCCTATATGCTAGTTTTGTGTATCCTGACCCCGCAAACCTCTTGGTAGGGTAGACAGAAGTGACTGCTATCGCCCCGATCACTGATGTCAACCTATCGCAGTAAGAGCACCCCGATATTAGCTGTATATTTGTATGGCCCGGGAGGCAGAGCTGGATTTGCTGGCGCCGATACGCACACCGCAGTCACGATGGGAACTGCCTCACACACCCCGCCAGTCACAACAAATAAGAATTGCATATTTATAAAACAAAATGTTGAAATAATATATGTAGATTTAGGCAAAGGCAAACAAAACGAGAAATCAACATTAGATGATTCTGAGGTGGAGATGAAAGTACAACTCTAAGCACTTATGCCACAATATAACGTAAGCAGTTTGTAAGTGCATTATTTGCCCTGAAAAAGGCTGATATAAATTGATCATCAGATGTGTGAGTATTTTGAACTAGTTAATGTATAATTTATTATTAATATGTCATTATATTTGGCGGTGTGTATAAATGTTTTTCAAACAAGTCAGCCGTAAAACAGGAAAATGCTGAATACCGTTCATTAATAATATTTTACAGTTTTGACGCATAATCAAATTTGAATGCGACAGCTCATGATTTGTCAATTTCAATCAACAAGATGATGAAAGTAGTAGTAGGATTTTAAATGAAGTTCTTGCAGTTGTTATGTGAGCACGACTTTGGCATGCAACACCCAATGATGCTTACACCGCCATGCAGTAGATTCGGGATTGCCAGGCTAAGCCCGCCTTACTTTTTAGATGATATTATGAATTAAACGCCTCACCACTGGACTTAGCCCTCAGCTAGCCGCCGTGTCCAGCTGTCCAGTTCAGTCACCAAACAATCCGGTGAAGAGACTGGGAACTACATAATGCCCACGAGGACATGGGAACCCTGAGATAAGCTACCAAATCTCCGTGGGTCTGTTCACCATCCATCGTCTCACAGCACAGCCCCTTTGTTCTCGGATGGGTGTTTAAATAATCATGTGGCCGTGGTCAGTAATTAAGCTGTAACGTCAGTGTAAGACAAGCCTTCCGCATATACAATAAGAATAGTCAGGGATATAAATTACAAAAACATATAAACTTGAACAAACTTGGCTACAAGATTCTGACCAGACAAATAAACATTCCATACATGGCATGTGAGGAAAAGATCAGCGTGTCATTGATAAACATGCGCTTATGCGCTTACATCTTAATCAGGTAAGATGTAAGACAATGTTCCTTCGCAGCCACGGTCAAGAAGAATACATTTCCCTTTGGCATATATATTATATAATATTAAATATAGTAGTCATATATCGCAATCAGTACATCCCTGGAATTTTATCTAACTTCATCCATTTTGGTGCTTTGGTTTCTGAGGTCTGGTCACACTATCTCTGTGGTTTAAGTGATAGCGTGTGACCAAAATGGACAACTGTGTGAAGCTACCGTTTCAAGAGAGTATACCGGTATTTATGGACCAATGATGAAGCGAGCAAAATCTAGCCGACCTTTCCGTGATGTGTCCTCCTTTTGTGCCCGAATTCCCGGGCAGCAAAATATCTCTTAACCCGTTCTTGTTTAGCTGTACTGACCGAAGTTCAGTTTTCTGATTTTCTCGATTTCTCTTTGTATTCGGATCCAGTTTCAGAACACAAATATACTCGATGTGATACGGTTCCAGTCCTGTGTACTCGGCTCTTTCCGCTTAAACCTTGGAGCATTGGGTTATTGCCGTCTGTACCGCAATAAATCAGCTCCTCGTCATTATCAGCATGCCTGAAGCACGGGAAACTGTTTACCAATTAAACGATTTCCGGATTTCATGTGGATCTGTCAGTAGATGTTTGTTAATGATACGAGTTGAAAACCTTTGAATCATCATGAACACCTAATATAATATTTGATGAAAGCTCTATAAGCGAATCTCTGAATTGTTCTGCTAATTCTACTCAAAACGGGCAAATGTCACGCGTTGTCCCTCGTTGGTTGTCGGTGGAATACTTTAACGTTATTTAAACTGTTATTGGCGTACGGTACGTGGAAAAGTTATATGTAGCGTGTTATGTACCAAATAATTATGCTGTTAGCCTTACAAGTAAGGTTCATGAAGATGTGCTGGCAGAAGATTTACAACAAGCATGGTGTTTCATCATAAAGATCTGACTATTTCATGCTTTACGTTGAAAGAAACCAGGCAGATGCCCAGACAAACCAATTTACAAGGGATATTTGTGAGATTTCAGCTTTTGAACGTGCTAAAACATATATACATATCTAAGATGGCATTGTTTTTTGTACGTGGATAAAATGCTATACAAGATTACAAGGTGACTGATGATAAGACCCCAAGTACGGCTGTTTGGAGAGACTTGGTCAAATGTGATGACAGCACTAGAGTCATATGGATTCCAAAAACTTCGTGCCTTTCATCTTGTTCCCTTTCCTGCCATATATTTCAGGTAAGAGCACTTGTGCAAATCTGTTTGAATAGATTGCGATTTATTCTAACCCAACTGTTTTATGAAGTTTACTGAATTCTGAAGGATGAAATTTTGAGAAATTTCCATAAGAACTGACTGAACGAAAAACAAAGGCGTTCAAATGATATGTGGCAGAAATATGTAAAATTATAAATCATTATTATTACTGTCAATTTTTATCTGACGTGAGGCCTCCAAAACACTAGAATATTACCTTACCAATATTTCTTTCAATATGTTATAAATCTTATTTAAATGTATTTTACATTCGATGGACTATCAGTATCTCAGAACCCCGTGTGCCTGGACTGGCAAAATGCTGCAGGGAATAGTTGTTATCATATCTACCACAAGCAGCTACCCTGGGCTGATGCTTTTGAGACATGTCGCGAGCATTATGGACAATTGGCGCATATTTATAAAGCATCTGTTCACGAAGAATTAGTCAAATTGCTGACAGGCCAAACACCACAAGCACCGCCTCCTTCTCAAACTCTGGCACCACCAAGTGATCAGCCAAGAAGCCCACCCTCCCCTCCAGAATTTCAACATAGAAACTACTGGATCGGCGCCAGGTGAGGTTTTCAAGCGCACATCTAGCGTAATAAAACAGTGTTCGTCTTGTAGATTCAATCATATCACCGCTACTTAACTCGTATCTGTTCAGTTTTGGTCCCTGGGATTTAAGGCACTTCTTCAATATTTTCATTCCGAATAAATCTCTCCTGTCGTCATACGACTGTTGGATTTTTAGAATGTTGTATAAGGAGGGATGGGTGCAAGACATAATCAATGGACAGCTTTCATCCGTCCTTAACACTATCAGAAAGAATGTGTAGGCCTGTCTCTAACTGAGGGAATGAATTGTTCCTAACCCTCGGCCATTGGGGTTATGGGCTCCAATCCAACTTCTGCTTATTCGACCCCAACCTTAAGTCAGGAGATTTGTCAGGTTTAACAGAGGGTTTACACCTGATCTTGCTGGGTGGAAAAATCACTGCAAGACCTGACTGGAGACTTAAAAATCGTTGAATTTTGCACTCTTCATGGTTCACTGAAAATCATTATATCGTGAGGCCGTTTTATTTTTCTGTTATTCTTGGCTAACTTGTGTTTTCAGATTTACCGATGGATATTTCTGGTGGGTGTCGAAACCTAATAAAAATGACACTTATGAGATGAAGTCTCAGTTGACTAACTACAGTCTGTTGGAGGCTTCTGTGAGTCCAACCAATTTCACATGTTTGGTAATAGATTCGACCAGGTACTGGTGGTCAGCTCAGTACTGTGATCACATGGCCAGTGGCTTTATTTGTCAGTATGAAACAGGTAGGAAATTTTCCTCTCATGTATAGTCTATAAATATTACATCTCAACTTTGTGTTGAAAGAAAGAAAGATGGTTCCGTGACTCAAAACAATACTGGGGGAATTATGATTTCTGAATCATTTTGTAAACAGGTATGCCACTGCTTAGCTGTATTTCAAGGACAAGACAGTCTGAATTGGTTATTCATAATTCGATCGTTCTTTATGTCTTAGTGGTTATGAATGGAATTCTTAACTGTGTCTTCCTGATGTAAGGATTCGATCGCAACTTTCTTCCTTAATATATTGGATTCACTTAGTTCAAAACCGTAATTCTTGTGCGATGCGTGTTGCTGACATAATCCGCAACAGTTCTTCCTGACTTAATGTCCTGAAAACGCCATTGTTATATAAATTCTGTAGGCAAGTCGTCATTTCCCATTTCTCTCTATTAACACTCTTTTCCACTATTTGTTGCTAGTCGCTTGAAATATTATAGTCCTTGTAGGACATTGTAAGCAAAAAAGTGACTCCAACATAGAACGATATAAATTTTTCATTGATTGACATTAAAAATAATTAGCTCTGACAATACTACAGTGATATCCAACATGAGACAATCGGGGATCCTCATCTGTCTACGGCTTGTAGAAAAGTATTGAATGTGACACCTAGATCACTTTGTGAAAGAACACTTTGTGAAAGAAAGTGAAAAATCACAACACCGTGTGTTAAAGCAGTATTGATTTATATGTATATCAGACCAAGTTTTTCTTGGGTGGTCAGGGGGTGACCAACATTTATCTGTTCACGGCGACCAAGTTCTCCTGACGGTGTTGTCCTTAATCTATTTGGAAAGAGAAGGAATATCAAATTCCATTTTTTTTCGGTGTAGCTTTTCGCTGTTGAAACTGCAGTTTGGAATGCTATCACACAGATTTGGGTATGCATGTACAATACTAACTAATAAATTATATAGTTCAGTTTTCAGCATTCTGGTGAATTATGTAAACTAAGTTGTAATTTTAAAAGCCTGCTGGATTAAATAATTACAGACTTTGAACATGATAACAACAGACATCAGTTTGTGTTGCCATATTAATGATAGAAACAAATGCTACGATAGCTAATTTATAGGCTAATCTGGTCTGATTCTTTGAACCAGTGTCCTGTATTCGGCTGTCTGTAAAATCAGTCATATTCGTTAGCAAAACTGCCTTTCGTTATATAGTTACACGAAAGCGAATACAGGCTACATTGTTTTTATAATATAATTGTCTAACATCCAATTCTTAAATCACACTGCGTGAGATCATACACTACAAGGAATAAAATAAAATTCATTTTTGAAAGTTATATGGCACTGAAACGTGCGAAAAAAACGTCAAATATGGCAGTGTCAGAAACACGGTTTAGTCGATAGTAGTTTAGGTAGCTCGTCTCGCCCTTCTTCAACTGGTGTCGCCCCTGCCGCCCAGTATGCAGCATGCAACTGTTTTTTGAATAATTGTCATGTCACCCGAGGCAATGAGTTCCTGCCGTTGAAACCGAGCTATTGCCGTTTAACATTATAAATAAGAAAAAGTGTTCTAACTTCATTTTCTTAGTAACAATAAGGACTTCCAACATATACATGTGTTGAGCTAGTGTTGTTACGTGTCACTGACTAATTGCAATTTTGATAACGAGTATATACGGCTAATTTTACAGATAGCTGAATATATGCGACTGGTTAAAAGAATAGTCTACATAGTTTCGGCGTGTTTGGTTTGTAGTTGTCCACCCTGAGGTGTTCTTAACACCAACCGCCTTTGCCCGACGAGGGAAACCCATACTATTGAATTGCTCGGCGATAGGCTATCCACACCCAATCATCGCCTGGTACAAAGATGGTTCCGTTATCCACAATAATACTGGGGGAATTATGATTTCTGAATCATTTCATAAACAGGTATGCCACGGCTAAGCTGTATTTCAAGGACAAGACAGTCTGAATTGGTTATTCATAATTCGATCGTTCTTTATGTCTTAGTGGTTATGAATGGAATTCTAAACTGTGTCTTCCTGATGTAAGGATTCGATCGCAACTTTCTTCCTTAATAATATTGGATTCACTTAGTTCAAAACCGTAATTCTTGTGCGATGCGTGTTGCTGACATAATCCGCAACAGTTCTTCCTTACTTAATGTCCTGAAAACGCCATTGTTATATAAATTCTGTAGGCAAGTCATTTCCCATTTCTCTCTATTAACACTCTTTTCCACTATTTGTTGCTAGTCGCTTGAAATATTATAGTCCTTGTAGGACATTGTAAGCAAAAAAGTGACTCCAACATAGAATGATATAAATTTTTCATTGATTGACATTAAAAATAATTAGCTCTGACAATACTACAGTGATATCCTACACATGTGACAATCGCTGATCCTCATCTTTCTACGGCTTGAACAAAAGTTTTGAATGTGACACCTGGATCACTTTGTTGAGCATGATTTGTTTTTCCGTTCATTTTCGTTCTGACACCAGGTTGTTACCACTTCGTTGTATCTGTCGTCTCCCAAGCCTGGCAAGTTTGTGTGCAATGCCAGTACGGTAGGCCTGTCTACTCATCGAACCACCCAGCTTTTTGTCATGCCTGGTGAGTCTAACAGTCTCAACACATGAGGACAAAATCTGGGACACATTGGGACAGAATTTCTTGTAAATGTGTTGTTCTCATTAATGAAGACTTCCACACATGGTTCAGGTGTGAATGTTGTTATACCAGTCTCCCACCGAGAATTTCAGGTTGACTTTTGCTGTTACAGTCTACTGTAAGAGGGTTCTAGTGCGAGACAAACATTAAAGTTCATTTTTACACATTTGCAGAAAAATAAAACTTATTGAAATTATTGGTTCTTAAGAAATATTAAATCAATCCTGGTCATTTTACCAAGTTTTATTATTACCTTATTATTTACAATATCAATCCATTTTTCTCACCTGTCTCAGTCAAAACTTATACAGGTATTATGAATACCTATATTTGTTTAGACTTATAAATCAGGTTTTAAGTCAGAGTTATGAGTTTGTGCATACAATTGGATGCTTTGTATTTAAAATATGTAAGGTCAAACTTACGTCAAACGTCTATACAGCCGTTCAGGTTATTTGACTCAGAATTGTTTCATATCTCAGTTTGTTTATCCTGAGGTCTACGCGGTTCTCTTTATTCTCAACACGTAAACCCAAACCGTTAAAAACGCATAAATCCGTCCCTGCCGATCTATATTTATTTGACTCAGAATTGTTTCATATCTCAGTTTGTTATCCTGAGGTCTACGCGGTTTTCTTTATTCTCAACACGTAGACCCAAACCATTAAAAACGCATAAAGCCGTCCCTGCCGATCTATATTTATTTGACTCAGAATTGTTTCATATCTCAGTTTATTTACCCTGTGGTCTACGCAGTTCTCTTTATTCTCCTCCTGTAAACCTGGCCACCATATTGGTGAGATATCGTTTTGCGCAGCGTAAAACATATATCAAATGAATAGATAATTGTTCACATCATTTTCTTCATTGTTTTCAGACGACATGAGCGCTGATAATCTGGTAAGTTTGCCTTGACCATGTAAATATCCCTGGGAATATGCCTGTATGCTTAACCCCCAGCATAAAATGAAACCCTGTGTGTTTGCTTCTACTAGAAATTTGTAAAATATGCACAGAAACAGTGAAAGTGTCAACTGTGTATGTAAATATGAGACCATATACAGTAATGCATTTTTCCTGTCTTGTTAAGTAATCAGGTAGTATATACAGCGAGATATACCAATTTTATTTTCTTGTTCTGTTTCTTTTTATCTCACAAACAGAAAGAGTTCATATCCTATGTACACCTTAGTTTTCAAGCAATGGGATTTTCAGTGCTGTTCGATAAGTTTTGGCCCTAAATGATTTAGATGGTAAAGATTATGAAGCACGGTGCTGTTCTCTACCTCACTTCTACATATAACTTTCCTATTTATGCTCTATTAAGTGCAATAATGTTTGGTACAAGATCCATAGTGACCATATACGTGAAAACGATTTTACATCTTAACATTGCATAGCTCTGTACCCTTTTCAACACCTTGGATTTAGCCAACAGGCGAAATAAAAGAATGAACCATTTTGCTATGTTTCGTTCTGACTGATATCAACCAGAGTAAACTCCTGAAACAATGTATTACAAAGTTACTTTTTTGTGAAATTTGTGGGCTAGCATATGTTAATGTGACTTGAATTTTCGAAGGATATGAACAAATATATGAATTTGCTTCGTCATTTGACCATCCCGTTTTGCTTGTAAACAATTTATGTTTTCAGTACCATGAGTGTCCTCTATTACGAAGGCTGTATACTTATATGTAAATGTGTGATAACAAGGGAAATTATGCCCATGCTCAGAATTAAACTACCGATGATTTTATAAAGTTTCTACCTTTTTCAACTTCGAATCTTAAGCTCCAAAATTGTACTTTTTAGTTTTAAAGCATTGACAGAAAATGTGTATAGCATATTTTATTTTTGGGATTATTATAGGATGACAAAGAGGTTCGGCGGTCAGCAATGTTTAGCACCCTACAATTCCTTTCTCGAAGTGCTATCAACTCATCGGCTGGAAGTAACAGTGTGTTTCCCCAAGGGGATATTGGTAAATTAAACTTGCAATTATATGCCTGAAGTATTGAAAAGAGGGGCGCAAACTTATATTAATTTCTGTTTGAATGCATGTTATTGTCGATAGCGATATATTGCATTTGAAAGCTTGTTTTGTAAATGTTGCAAAAGGAATCGTTGTCTGGTTTCATCGTCCGTGTAGGCACCCTATATGCTGTACATTCACTTCAACAGATTTCCGCATCAGTTTCATATCATCTACGCTTCAACTGAAGAACTTATCACAAGATGCAGACACGCCGGGCCCTAATATATGGTTATCCAGGGGCTCTCGCTTCATTGCTTCGGTATCTCAAAATTGGAGTGACTCTCAAAAAGGTACAGTGCAAGCAATACATACTGTATACACGTATTAAGAAACTAGGGTCTTTAAAGCCTAGGTGCTTGTGTCGATGTGGTGCTTGTGTCGATGTGATAAATCAGTACGATACTTAAATGTAGCATGTAGACAATTCAGTGTTGTATTACTGTATAATGCAGCAAATAGATAAATCAGTACGGTTTCTTAAACGTAGCAAATACATAAATTGGTATGAATCTTTAGATATAGATCAGCACGCTACTTAAAATACAGCAAATAGATTAATCAGGTTAACGTATTCCTCAAATAGATGTCCGTTCAGATTGTCGTTACATTCAAAACGCATGGAAACCAAGTATCTGAGGGGTCAGTCTCGTTGTTAAGCTGATTTTCATTCATACCAACTTGGTAATTTTGCATAAAAGTATTGCCATAAAAATAAAATGAAATATGTAGCGCCGCATGAAACTAAAATAAATCTTCTTGTAAATAGGATATGTATGTACATAAATACCGCACGTTGTCTGCTGTCTTCAGGAACTGCACCGATGGAGCTGACAGTGCTGAGTGTGAAGTTTCCACGCCTGGAGGAAGAGACGATCAGTGAGGAAGGAGTGTATTCTGTCACGGCGAGTGATATCCTAAGTTATACAGTATTTGTCGACGGCAAGGTGGTCAGTGTCCCAGTCAACTATAAGCTTCCAACACAGGTAACATATGTAAACCAAACCGCATACCAACACCACCGCTGTCCCTCCCTAAAATGCCAGTGTAAACGGCAGTGATGTTCTTAGACAATAGTAATTCGCCTTTACTAACAGGGCAGGGCATGAACAGGGCATTTCAAAATATGAATTATTTTTACCAAAAATCTGAAATATTTAAACCTTAAATTTATCCACTCTGTGTGTGAACTCGTCCTTTAACTCCACCCCCTATTGTTTACATAAACAAGGCACTGGACTATATACGGATTTGAAGTTGTGCATTCCTGTCTTCGAGACATCATTAAAAACCGTTGATTTCTTCTCATTTCAGACAGCTAAATTTCCCTCAGATAAATTATGCTTTTGAAAAGTTTGTTTTGCTAATTCTATGAACGAGACTATAGTCTTTGTGAGCCTTCACTTTGGACATGGACATTTCTGTTTGTCGGACATTAGAGTAAGCAACCAAACGCCTTCAGACAGATTTTGATTCATGTACACAGGTGAAGAGGACAAGAAAATTGATAAACTCAACACACACCAGGGAACTTCAGTGTGGCTTTATGGAGGAAGTACAGCTTCTGTGAGTGATTTAACGATTTGAATAGATTCACAGTGCAATAATGCATATATAAGTCAACATTGCTGTAAATTTCGACCATTCAACAGCTGTTCCATGGTAATACCTTGTGGATTCCTGTGAAAATTTGGTCGTGACAATCCGTTGTTTAACAAGTGATGTTTACCAAATCAAAAGAGACAAACAGCAAAGAAGAACATTTCCTATTTCCTATCTCTAGGGTGGCAGCCCAGTTTTCTCTTACGTGGCAGAAATGACCTGACAGCATGTTGAATATGAGGCGTTTGCACAGCTTGTCCTTACAATGCACATAGCTAAGGTATAAGATAAAGGTGTTGGCCTCAGACCTCTATTCATTTTCCATGAGCGACAGTGTTAACGTTTCGTGCTGTGACTTAACTGTAAGGGCATTCCATGGCCAGTCTGTGAGTAAGCAACCATAAAAATCTTGACACATTTCATTTTATTTATTCGATTGGTGTTTTACGCCGTTCTCAAGAATATTTCAATTATACGACGGCGGTCAGCATTATGGTGGGAGGAAGCCGGGCAGAACCCGGGCTAAATCCACGACCATCCGCACGTTGCTGTAGAACCTTCTCGCTTACGGTCGTAAATCTTGACATAGGTTGACCATCAAAATTCAGAAAGCTACAAATCTAAAGTGCCGTTATTCATATTCGTTACATTAAGCTCTTTTCCAAACTCTGATGCATCAAGTTACAACCTCGGGCAACATTGTTTCGAATTCTTGAATTCGGCAAGCAGCGTGTCCAGCAGGATGATGTGATGGCATTAGGCCTACGCCTTGCTTTTTTTAAGTCTCTTACTTCCGAAAATGTCCCACCCGTCATTGTGAGACTTGAAACCCATAGAATGTACCACTAACATCGAGGTCAAAATTTCAAATTTATTGATAAAACTTTAGGGTCTGTGAAAACAGTATTAACTGAAGATCGGATAACGTTATTTTGGCCGCGCGGGCTAATGGGATCGGTTGAATAAACCGAAACAATGATATTTAAAATTCGAATCCACCTCCCACTACTTACATCACTGTGTTAGTTAGGAGGTTTGCCAGATATATGGCGAGGTGCGGTGATTTCTTTTGGATTCTACTGGGTCAGTTTTCTGTCATCCATAAACCTCATTGGTGTCATATATGTGAAATATTTTAAGAACCAATGGAGTAAGCAAATAAATAAAATCAATTTGATTCATGCTGTCATTAGCGATCACTAATGACGGTTATTTTTACTCTGTACACATGTATATGCGTGTAACCGCAATGTGCAATAAGATACTGAGGATAAGCCAAATTGTTGCTTGGATATTAACTCTCAGTTTCGCATTTTCCGAGGTCCAACGACTGGGGATGGTCCACAGAGGGTTGTTCTCTAGTGTCCCTGCATCAGGGCTACGCTCTGTGTTCTTGTAATCACACGACAAACTTTGCCTTACTCATGCAGATCGTTCCCATTGAGGTAAGTTCATGGTGATGTGTGGCAAACATGCATGTATATACAATGTTTGCAGTATGTAAGTCATATCGTGAGGGGGGGTCAACCATATTCACGAATTGGGACTAGTTTAGGTTCTGTCGAAATTTACCCAAGTTAGTTAGTGTGCTGTTAAGCTCCTTAATCGAGCTACTGGTCGTTTATAACTCTGGGACCACTTTCACAAAACTATATGCATTCAATTCGTGATAACTTTTCTCAAATGACGAACAAGGCGGGATGATTTACGAGAAAAGTTACAAAATTGCTAACTAAGTTTTGTGAAGTGGGCCTTGGTCACATGAAAGGTTTCAGCCCTCCAATACGTCCTCTTATTTTCCAGATTTCAAAGACTCATTCCAAAGCGCTGAGCGTCATCACCTACGCTGGATGTGGCATTTCAATCGCCTCCTCCCTCCTCGCCCTGACAGTGTTCGTCGTACTTAGGTAAGCATTATGGGCCGGTTTCATGAAGCTCACTTAGCTAAGTAAACCCTTACTGCCATAACAACGTATGTTGTACAGAGCTAAAGGCAACTTAACACTAAGTAAGCTTCATGAAACCGGCCCTATAATTAATAATATCCCTAGTGTTTTCACATTCATATTCCTCATGGTAGATCGATCTATCAACACTTTAGTGACCACTGTTTGAAACATTTGTATGTGCTCTTCTGTTTACCAATAGACTGTACACTCAAGACCGCACCTTCATCCATATTAACCTGGTGGTGAGTCTACTGCTGCTGCAAGCGGTGTTCCTAGCAGGTGCCTCTCAGATACACACCAAGGTGAGATTTGGACCTATCAGATGTACATCGAGTTGAGGTCTGGGCCTATCAGATACACATCATTGTGAGGTTTGGGTCTATCAGCGACGCATCAGTGTGAGGTTTGGGCGTATCAGATACACAACCATGTTTTTTGGCGTATCAGATACGCATCAAACGGGCCGTTGGATCTTTCAGATACACAATATGGTGAGATTTGAGCCTATCCGATACGTATCAAGGTGAGGTTTGAGCCTATTAGATACACATCAAAGTGAAGTTTGAGCCTATCAGTTACACATCAAGGTTGGCTCTCCCAGACACACATCAATGTGAGGTTTGGGCCTGTCAGATACACATCAAGGTGACATTCGGGCCTATCAGATACTCATCAAGGTGAGGTTCAGGTCTATCAGATACACATCAAGGTGGCGATTGGACCTGTCAGATACACATCAAGGTGAGTCTCAGGTCTATCAGATACACATCAAGGTGGTGATTGGAGCTGTCAAGGTGAGGTTTGATTCTATCAAATGCTGTCGTATCAGATACACATCAAGGTGATTTTTTAGCCTATCAGATACACATCAAGCTTGGGTCTCTCAAATACACATCAATGTGAGGTTTGGGCCTGCAAGATACATATCAAGATGAGGTTTTGGCCTATCAGATACACATCATGGTGAGGTTAGAGCCCATCCGATACGTATCAAGGTGAGGTTTGAGCCTATGGGAGACACATCAAGGTGAGATTTAGTCCCATCAGATACACATCAAGGTGAGGTTTGGTTCTATCAAATGCACATCAACGTGACGGTTTGGCCTCTCAGATACACATCAAGGTGAGGTTAGAGCCCATGAGATACACGTCAAGGTGAGATTTAGGCCTATTAAATACACACCAAGGTGAGGTTTAGGCTAATTAGATACGCATTAAGGTGAGATCGAGCCTCTCAGATCCACATCAGCGCGAGGTTTGAGCATCTCAGATATACATCTAGACGAGGTTTGGGTTACTCAGATACGAAGGAAGGTCAAATTTGCTCATCTATGAGATTTGAACCTCCAGAATCACATTTATTTACTTGTTTGATTGGTTTTTGTGACACACTCGAGTATAGTTCACCCGCATGAAGTTGATCAAAACTCTGCATGGGTAACCACTGCTCCTCGTACCTGCTCCTCGTAATTCTCCTGGTATAAGGCCGCAGTTGATCTCGCGGGGCTAGATTCGAAACTCATACTCTTGTCGTGGTTTGGTAAAAACCTGTCTTTGAGTTTACACAAGCGAAGTGCTTGCTCGATGTCCTCCCACCATAATACTGGCCACCGTCGTATAAGCGAAATTTTCTTGAGCACCGCGTACTCACCAATCAAATAAAATAAATAAATAAACTGAATGATATTGTACAGACTTTCACATTACCACTGCTTGACTGGTTTCTTTGCCTGTCCAGGACACGTGCACTTCTGTGTCTGTGTGTCTGCACTACCTGTCATTAGCCGTGTTCTGCTGGATGCTTGTGGAAGGTATTCACCTCTATCGTCAGGTCGTTCAAGTATTCGGCAGTGCTTGCCACAAGAAGATCTACGCTGCCATTGGCTATGGTAAGTTTTCATACAATGAAAATACAATGCCATAACAAATGCCGTAATAGTTTAAAATGAAAGATTTATAGAATATTCTATGCTCTAGCAAGTTGCCATGAACACCAATTTAGGATATTTTCAATCGGTACAATTCTACATTTACATATTTGAAATGTATGTATGTATGATTGGGGTTTAGCGTCGTGCTTAATGTTTTTTGAGTCATGTGACGACGAGCAATTATTGGGCGTGTATATATACTGTATATTGCGTCTTCGTGTGGCAGGGCGAGTCCATGCCGCTAAAGGGGGTGCCACCACTAAAGTATCATGTCGAAGACACGAAACATAACACCCGCCCAGTCACATAATACTGGCACTGGGCTAACCAGCCATATTCCTCACCTCTGAGTGCTGGGTGCCAAGCGAGGCAGCAGCAACCGTTTTCTAAGTCTTTGGTATGACCTCACCTGGGTTTGACCTCGGGGTCTTCAGACTTCGAGGTAGACACTGTAACCATTAGGTCACTAAAGCGATCCCATATTTGAAATGAAAAGCACAACTAAGTTAACAAATGACTGACATGGCTATCTTCACAGTACTGCCGGCATGTATTGTTGGCGTGGCAGCGGTGGTTCGCTCGGGTGGATACTCAGACCCCGACCGCACCAGGTATGGTGTATATTACAAAAAAAAAACATTAAATGGAAGTGCATATCAGATGAAAGAACATAAATAGCATGAAAATAATTCGGTTTATTTTTTATTTAGAATTTTTCCAGCCGAGTATAACGGTTTCAGTGACGTCACCGCCATATTTTTGCTCTAAATAGTTCGTTTCAAGGTTGATTCGGGGAGTGCATTCATACATCTAGATGTATATGCTTTTAAAACGATGAAATCAAGCGGTGTGCGTGTGTTAAGTGAGAAAAACCTAATGTGACGTCACTGATCCCAGATGCATTTTTCTGGGTTAAAAATTATTAAAAAGTAAATCCACCTATTTTTGTGAACAGTTTTCAATGGGCTTTCATCGGACGTATACTTCGTGATAGTATTTCCTTTGCCTTTAAGATACTAAACCTTGTTCATACTTAAGGCTAACGTTTCCGTTTTATGTACAGACCTATTAGGCTATTGAGTTGGAATGATCGTTTTAAAATGACTGATGCTACCGAAATTTCGAAATTAATGCTTATATTCTGCATTAATATATGCAGGCATGATTAACGTTGATTTCTCGGTCTACATTGTCCACATTACCTGATGATAATGATTATACGATATCACGAAACTCCAGGTCAGTGACTCTCTTCATGTCACAAGTAACAATCCTCCAAGACAATCATGCCTTAAAGTATTGTCCACGTTCCAGAAGGATAGAGGAGTTCGGAAATGACAGGCGTCGTACTGTTTGCCATTCCACTCTGAGTATGGATTCTTTGTAATCAACTCCTCTACAGAAAGCAAGGAAACTTTATGAAACTCACAGATTTTATAGCTGACCCTTTTAAAATGTGTGGCGCATCTTCGAAATGTATTCCCAATCTTTTTTTTTTTCTTATTTTTACCGGTTCTGAACTTGGCCAATTTCTTGTCTGTTTTTAGCATGTTATTTTAGTACGGATGTAATCAGCTCCTCCTATGTACAAAAAGGCAGTTTAGACTTTTTCAGAACGTCTACGGTATTGTGTGTTTGTTCTCCTTATCATTTTCCTCCAGTGTACATATGCCTTTTATCCCCGTTCAAAAATCAATGCCCCGTTGAATGGCGTCCTCGGTCTTCTGATCATATAAGTGAAACTTCCTGCTCATCCCGTTAAACAATCGTCAAAAAGATTAAAAAAAAACCTTTATCTTGTGGTTAAATCCAGCCTTTGTTTTGTACTCCTATTCTTTATTTTAATCAAAATTTAACGCCCATGGCCCAGTTGTTCGAAAATGTATTAGCTAATTACTGTTTGGTATCAGGTCATGTTTGATATTTAAATGTAGCCACACTCAGCACCCAATGCACTGCTTCAAAATCAGAGTATAACAGCAGCAGTTTTAGTTCATATTTAATGTAATTTTACGCAGTTTGTTTACGCTAAGTACAAAGTTGAAGAATTGGTTAAAGTTAAATCTGGGATTAAGTTTTAAACCAGTTTTGAACAACCGGCCCATATGTCTTCATTACTGCATTACATCTGTAAACCTTTGCCTGTTGTTCGTTTTCTTACAGCTGTTGGCTTTCAATGGATCATTACTTTCACTGGGCCTTTATCGGACCAGCCATCCTTATCATAGTGGTAAGTTGTACAATGTTTAGATGTAGTAAATTCTGTTTGTACATGACTTACGTGTAAATGTAAGTGCTGTGAGTGTCACGCCAGTGTTACAAAGAAATTCGGTAAATTTGATAACTATTCCAGTACCGGTATAAAATATAGTACAGAATAAGTCATTTGGCAACTATCGCATTAGATGCGCACAACATTCTCAGGCTGAATGGATTGATTGTGCGATGTGACTTGGGGATTGGAAGGACAAAGTGTATTCCATATGAACAGAGGCCCTGTATATAGTATATAACGTGATTTCAATATATTGACTTACATGAATCCTCATTTAATGTCAGCAGTGCTGGTTGAGGAATCTATTCTGGAAAGTACTGCACATGCAACATAATATTTGTGTGTTTTCTGGTGTTTGTCTGTCCTTAACTGAGTCATTTTGTTTCTTGCCCTTCCTTAGGTGAATATTGTAATCACAGGTCAGGTGTTGAGGATAGTCGTGTCTGCTGCGCATGTCACAAAACAACAGTCAGCAGTCCAGTAAGTACGGAATAATGCTAACTTGGTGTTTCATTACTGATTTCATTTTTATTTTTTAAACATTGATATGAATTATCTAATTCATTTTGCGTGTGGATTATGTAGATAAAACCGTCAATTTTGTTTTATAGGGTGGCCGGTAAGGGTCTTTTAGTGCTGGCTCCAATCACTGGATTGACATGGGCGTTCGCCTTCATGGCAGTTTCCAAGGAAACTGTAGTATTTCAGTACTTATTTGCCATCTTCAATTCTCTGCAGGTAAGTTTGTTTATTTTTCCTTTTTAAATAAAATCCACTGTTCTGGTCCAATCACTTAGTGATTCTTAATGATTTGTCTTTTCACTGGGAATATAAATTTAGTATTGTAAGAAAAAGCTCAGTTTAACAAATAAATCCAATAGGAGAATTTCTAGTTTGGGCCTTACCAGATGGCAACGTCCATGTGTGCTACGCTTGATGTCGTCGCTGTATGTCAGTGAATTATGACGTGGGTATACACAATATAACAATTATCTACAAACGTTCACATTATAGAATTACCTTAAAAATTCATTGAACAAGTGTTTTAGGAAATACACGCAATGGATTTAGGATATTATGAATTATTGTATAAACATACACATTTTAAAATGTATTGATTTGTCTCGCTCTGTCGAGGATCTCAGTGATCTCATAAGGCGGAATCTCGACACTCTCGTCTGAAGTACTGTTTAACCATTTTAAAGTGTGTAGGTAGTTCAGGGCTTAAAGGTATGTGTTTATTCAGTTTTACACATAATTCAAACAGATCGACATGAATGAATGGACTTTTTATTGTCTCTCTTTTTAAAGACAAACGTGTTAATTAAAGACTATTTGTCTTTTATCAGGGGTTGTTCGTCTTTCTGATTCACTGTGTTTTCAACTCTGAGGTAAGTGTTTCATCCTGCGTGTGTCTTTATATGACTACCCGTGCGAACTATTTACATGTACCAGTAAGCTCTGGTCACCTTCAAGTAGCACCTCCGGCTAAAGATATACTTTCATATGCTTCCTTTGTTCTCAGGTTCGTAACACATGGAACTTGTGGATATCAAAGAAAGTTCCCAGAAGAAATTTGGATTCCTCAAGCTTCGGGAAGGTAGGGCAACTTCTGGGGAGCTATGTTTGATCAACAGAAATCTATATAAAACGTGTGAAAATTAGTGTATACGATAGCACCAGCACCAGCTTTTGTTGATATTGGCTTGTCAAAGTTATCTCCCTTTTACCATGGTAACTCGTTCGGGACGAGCGCCCAACGCAAATCGTGATAGAAATGCGTTTGATTCATTACCAAAACATTACATGATCATTGATTGCCGATTTACTGAATCGTTACAGAACCGAAAAGCGCCAGGATCAAGTCAAGATACGATCGACAAAGTCCGACTTCACGTGATAGATTTGCCACGAAGTTCGGTTGACCCCGGGACCTCGGGGATCCCTAAACAAATTGCCTCCGGTATATGAACGTGCATTTGAAACCATATCCCATATTTCTGATAAAATACTACATTCAAATTCTGAGTTAAAGTCATACATCGAGGTGATTTGAGTATTATTTTGATCAGAGGTAATTTCATTATTTAACGCCATAATCATTTGATAATACTTAAGCTAGACCGATAATGAACATTATATGTTTGAATTGGTTGCATTTGTGATCGCGCATTTTAAGAGTTCAGCCAAATTCATCAATCAAGTTAAGCTTTTTTCATTGGCTGCATATTTTATTTCTCCATACTCTCATCGGTAATGCCATTTGCAATGTTGAAATTTATAAAAGTCATTGTTTATGCTTTATTTCAGTGAGCTGTAAGAGCATGGACCGGGTTGAATCCAAGGACAGTCACAGAGAACCAGTTCATTCTCATCCGAGTCCATCTGTAGCATGGACAATGTGAAACCCTGCTGTAACATGACTCAGCAAAAAAGACTTGCGCTTTGATCAAGCTCCATGTTTTGGCGTTGTAGTCGTTGTTATGGTTAATGCCATGACATAGTAATCGTTGTTTTGTTCATTTTGTTGACACTGTAGTGGTTATTTCGTGCACTGTCGTGACGGTCGTTGTGGTCGTTGATTTGTCAATAGCTTTGACGTTGTAGTCATGGTTTTGTTCGCTGTCTTGACGTTGTAGTCGTTGTTTAGTTCATTGCCGTGGTGTTGTGCAGGGGTTGTCTTGTCAGTTGCCCTCACATTGTTTTGTTCAGTTTCTTGACATAGTAGCGTTGTTTCATATTTGCCAATGTCTCTTATGGTGCCTTTTACCAACTATTCGGTCACTGTAAATCCCTGTTATGTAAGATTAATTTTCTTGATATTTCTGGTATAAAGTATTCTTTAGTTTATATTTATTAAGTCGTACACATATACCATTGCAACATGCATGTGTAAACTCCATGTTGGTTTCGAAATTCAAATAGTAAGATCATTTTGTATAGTATAGCATAGATACTGCTGCAGAAGCAAGTGACTTCTTGTCCCAAGATATTTGGCAAAGGGGGTGGGGGGGGGGGGGGGTGCTGAGGTAGCCATGAGATCTGTAACGTACTGTCGGTCTTGATTTCCAGTTTCCAGCTACTGTGGCTACTTTAGTGTTCCGGGCTAGTATGTCTAGTGAGTCGTAAACATATTAGGGAGCAGAATCATGTGGACACAATAGGGCTTTGATTACTACATTAGTAGTAAAATGCGTTTCTTAAAGGTGTTTTTTTTGTAAAAATTTTCATTAAAACCTTACATTCGAATATTACATGTATCATGCGAACAATAAAACACAATCATGTGTTGGCTACCTTTTGGACTATTGCCTGCACAAGGCAGAATCTGCAGTTTTTCAAAATTTATGAATTCTAATGCAATGTTTATTTTCCATATTGTATTCTTCAGCTGGAATTGAACTCCTTATTAAGCTTCAGGTGGTATCTATTTATGCCTGGTTATAGTATATGTCCAGGCTTTTAATCAGTCTTAATGCCTGTGTACATGTAAATTGCCGTTATGCTGTTCTCGGGAATTTTACTGTAGAAACGATATAAAGATTAACAACAGTATGAGATACTCCATATTCTATAATCTTGGAAAGTGTTCTTAGAAAATGTAGTATTTGACGAAAAAATTAAGCAGATAACTAAAACATTTCTCACTGCTGGACGAACGATGATTGTGGTGTTAAGTTATATAAGGTGGAACAAAGTACTACATTCCATTTGCACAAAAGGTTGTGTGTTTGTTTGAATGGTTCAGGAAATCTTAAAATTCTTCTGTTTAATTGGATTTGACACTTCACGATAATGACAGCGTGTCTGCGAACATTCCCATGTAATCATTACCCCCGTCACTACCTCATTAACACACCAATTAACCTGTCCAAACAGGTATTGTACCATTTAGTCCGACCACGTGTCATCGTGTCGGAATAAGCTGGATCGCCCAAACGTCCGTGCGTCTGGCAGGACACTAATGTGTTCGCAGACGTAACCGTAAATTGACTTGTGTGGGACATTGCCTGTTAACACGGGTCCAAGTGGTCAGTCCAGGCGGCTATCTTGTCGGAGGCGCCGAGATTTCAGCCAGCACGCGCGTGGTCAGTCCAAGCTCCCCTGGAAACAGTAACCAGAGACTAAGTGATTCTGGACAATGCTAATTTACTCGGTGAGGGGTCCTTAACGAACTATGGTAGCGATTGTCCTGCATTGGTCAGCCGCCACAATAGCCTCCTCCGCTTGCACTGTCCGTCCCGTCCCTCTCAAACAGACAATGGTCAAGCTATCCATTCGTGTGGCTACCAAATTATACGTCGGTCAAGCGTGCACGGCAAAGAGATGGTCAAAGGCCAAAAAGAAAAATTCCCTCTTTGATATTAAGAGCATGTGCACTAATCAAACGTGTAAGTTGTAGGCGAGACTGCTCGCTGCCGTGGCCGTTGTGCTGTGACGGGACACTGACGGGCTGGGCAAGCTCAGCACGAAACACTAGGACAGTAATTAAACCTGGGCCTTTCGGAAACTTGAATACTATAGTTAACGACTCTGATTACCTTTTGGAACTGACTTTCAACTCCATGATTGATAAGAAATATGCATAAAGCAGAACAGATTGGGTAAATCGATTTATCAACTGATTCGATGGTTTATGCCTTTTGGTACCTAGTTCTATAGCAGCAAAACATGGAACGTTGAAAAAGTTAATGAAGTATTGTACTTCTGGTGATACTGACTAAACTTATAATACCTCTGTTTCGGTATAGCTATAAAAGCTGTGTGAATCAAGGGGTAAATAATACTTTACATACAGAATTATTACAGAATATGTGAAGAGAAATCAACAAGCACCACCAGAAAAACAATGTCAGTTTCACAACCAAGTTAACTCAGTTAACTTTTTCAATGTTCCAAAACAGTTTAGAACTACAAAAGGTTCAAAAAAGTTTAGATCTAGAGTCAGTTACACGAATATTTCTTGAAATAACCAGTGCCCTTTAGGTGATCTTCATGTCTAGCGATTCTGAAGTGAAGTACATGTAGGTCAAAAAGACTTATTTTATCATAACCTCGTATTACGGAAAGTAAACAGAAATTGTTCTTGGATTTTATAATGCCCTCCGAGAAGGTGTATTAATTCATTTACAAGGACAAAATGCCAACTAGATAATTTCACCAAATTGTCTGTTGTGAGTTGATGGAAGGTGCTCCGCTTGTGGCAACAGAATTAAAATAATTTTATTAGATTTACTGAGTGAGTTACTGACATATTTAAATATAAGGTTTGGTATTGATTAAACATTCATATCGCCGGATCTCAGTGGGTGTATGGTGTATATTTTCCTCCAGAGATTCTAAGCAACCTTTAAGGGCCTGTACACAAAAACACTTGTGTTGAAATCTAACGCATCAGCTTGTGTTGTTTTCATTGAACACAAAAATGTGTTACCTCAACACAAACATTTGTTAAATAAATGTCACTTACACTTGTTTGTTTTACAAAATAATTAAACAGGAGTGTTCTTGTGTGCAGGACCCTAAAGGTTGCTTTGAATCTATGGATACAAACTTGTGTTGAACCAAAATGAGATAATTTATCAATTACAAAAAGTATTCTATATAACATCTAACACAACTTGTGTTCAATTCTTTCCACGCAAGACCTTGTGTTAACACAAAATAGAGTTGCTGAAATCTGACACAGGACTTCTGTTCCGGTGTGTGCTAGGAAAGTCTAAATGATGATCAAAAGGAAAGTTTAAGCAATTCTAGGATTGCACCAGAGTCAGCAGAAATACTTTGCCTTAGCCAAAACAGATCACTTTGACTCTGGCTGGGTGTGATGTGACCACAGGTGCCCTGACTGACCAGGTAAAACCAACAAGCAATCGGATAAGACGATAGCCATGACCAGTGTCCAGTGACTGGTGAACGTCCGAGTTTTAATCTGTCCTCCTGACAGTGGTTTATTGTCCATCACACGTGCGCTGCACGCGGCCGTTTGCTGACCTATTCTGAGGCACGCCCCTGGCCGGAGAGGGTGAAACTGACCAGTGGCTAAGCCAAACCTGTACGGACGACACAATCAATTACATGGACATCTTCGGCCTGGGTCACACAATTAGAATCGGGATGAAATTGGAAATTGCAACCGGATGCTTCTCCCAAGCTGAAATTCCCCATTGAATAATTTAGCGCGGTAAACCTTTATTTTCACAACATATCCGTATGGTTTTGAGCGGACACGTGCGGGGGGCTGACCGGTGTGTGGACAAATGGAGACGCCGTCTGGTACGACCGGAAGGTTCTCAAAAACCGGAAAGTCACCTCTCCTACCTTTTTTCTTCATATGATGCAATGTAACGACCAAATAAATTCCAATGTCAACAAGTTGCCCCGTGGCATATCCGGATAAAAATTAAACTCTGTCAAGCGAATCCCTGACAAAATGTTGGTTTGTTACATAATCGTTACAGCCAAACAACATCTGGAAATTGGCAGGAAGAGAAAAAGCAACTTTAAGTTTATCACAGCTTTAAGCTTCATCTCTAGGGTCAGCTTTACTCAGTATGACATTTTTTACTCTGTGTCCCAAATACAGAAATCTGGGCGTCAATTTCACGCGATAATTTCAAGACCCATTTCAAAAAGAACCCAAAGGAATATACAAAAAAAAACAAGTATATAAATGGTGAAAGACAATGGTAACGTATATAGGAGAGAAGCAGTGATCAGTTTTCTATGATGCAGGGAAGACAGTCGATTTTCTAGGCATGCCATCCAAATCTAACTTCCAAATCCCGTAAATAATTTCTAGGTCCTTTCCGCATATATGCATGTAACTCGTTCGCTTAAGTGTCTCCTGCTTTTTTGTTTAGCGAAATAACACTTTGACCAATATTAACAGATCCCCAGAGGCCATTAGAAGCGCTATTCGTGTTTGCCTACAAGTGTGATAAACTCACTGTAGAACTTAAGGATCCCTGAGTTAAGCTGTTTGATAGGTGTATCATTGAGAGACATAGATCTAAATCAATAGCAATCAATCGAATAAATGAATAAATAAATAAACTGATACCATCACATTTTACACAGTATTTATTTTATATGTTATCCTTTCGATGATCTATTAAGCTTTTCATTATATACAGGGTACACATATCTCAAATACAGGAGGGCTAATACACACGGTTTTGTATGGTTTGTGTGCTATCTGTGCTGCATATTTTAATATGGCGTGCAGTTTTAAATGAAACATAGTTAAAACATACTTGAAGTATGTATACCAGTCATTGTGACAAAGCATAAAAAACATATATAAAGTATGGTGTTGGAGACTTAAAGCCAACCAATCTTTATTGTTTTATGTCAGGAGTTTTTGGATATTTCAGCTGCGTATAGATTAAGAGCTAATAAAACAATAACACAACTTGATACTGACCTTTGTGCCTATGATGTATTGTTCTAAAATAACGCCGAGTTGTATAAAACCGTCTTGACTTCTTTGAATGTATTGGGACTGCACCACCATTGATTGGCGCCGTAATTTGTCGAAATGTTGCTTATACTTCACATCTTAAACGCTAGTGGGCTGTCCTTATTTGTGGAAGAGGAGAAACCAAAATTGAAGAAAAACAGTTTGCTGTACAAATGATCATGTGTCGGGCCGATGTAGGGAAGAGTGGTGTAGCTCGGGAAGGCGATCTTCCCCTCCGGGCAGTCCCGCCATTGTTTCAGGGCGTGACCATCATAATACCGGGCTCACATCTCTTCGTCAATACACCTCTCGCCAGGTAACCTACCATCTTATCGCCACGGCCAATCGCCCCTGATAACTGTGCATCTTAAGGCCTCTGCTGAAAGATGACGCCTTCGCTTCCTAAGCCCGGGTAACTGAATCACTTCGTCTGCAGCCTGGTGCCCTAACAAAGGTCAGCTGGACACGGGGGTGTGAAATTTGACAGTTTAGATCGGATCTTTATCAAGTGATTGAAATCAGAGGACTTAGCAATCAGGCGATATAAAGATAAGAACCTTCCTCGTTATTATTGTCCTCGTCTCTAAATGAAGCTGTAACACGCTGGCTGAGTGAGCCAAGAACAAACGAGACGAACGTTCAAGTGATCCTCAGCGCGTCAAATGCATTTTACCAGTTCAAGAAAGGGAAAGAAGCCTTAACCTGATACATACAACTACCTAATTTGCAGTGAGTGAGTGAGTGCTTGGGGTCTAACGTCGTACTTAACAATATTTCAGTCATATGACGACGAAGGAGTCCTTAGAATGTATGTAATGTGCCTCATTGTTGCAGGATGGGTTTCCACCGCTTTGTATCTGGTGCTGCTTCACTCAGACGACTTATCGAAAGCAAGTAAGCTGCCCCGCCCGAGCCATTACACTTACACAGGTCAACTAGTCGTTGCACTATCCCCTTAACGCTGATCTAATTTTGAGCCCTGAGATATGGTAAAAATCCTCAAAATAACTAAGCAACGCAGTAAACACATGGTCAAGTGCATTCATCAGGCGCCCACTTGCACAAAGTGATTAGACTCAGTTGATTGTAATCACCATGACATGACAC
This sequence comes from Liolophura sinensis, assembly GCF_032854445.1. NCBI lineage: Eukaryota > Metazoa > Mollusca > Polyplacophora > Chitonida > Chitonidae > Liolophura > Liolophura sinensis. The sequence goes on from NC_088295.1 coordinate 13,085,736, forward strand.
ATCACAAAGGCATATGTTGCCATGGAAGTTGCAATCATCTTAGCCTACGATCCCTTCGTGCAAAAGGTCCCAGACGCAGATGGTAAAAAACATTCCACCACGAGCCCAGTGTTCTGTTCATGACAACCGATGCTAAGACATAAGAAATGATCATTCAAAACCAGCGCTGCTTCCATGCATCGCGTATACATATACCCATGACCTAGTCGAAAGTAACCAGCATAATTATATACTTAGGTCACTTGAGCAGCCAGGGGGAAAACTGGATTACTTTTACAATAAACAATGATTGAACTAATAACGAGGTACTATTGGTATTATATGGTTATTCGTTTAAAGTTGTTTTGAACAAGAGCCACCAACAAAGTAATACTGATCCAGTTGAAGCGGGTGTGATGTGCCATCAAAGATCACAGTAAGATCAGTCTTGTCACCATCAGTTTCATTTCTACAGGTACTTATCATGCAAAAACTAAACTCAGTTTTCAAAGTAAATACATTTTGGCGTTTTTAAGCGTTTCATGACTGGACGTTGCGCGATAGAGTTAAGCAGACATTAAACCAGGTGGCGTTCCGTACAGTGATAGATGTTGATGTTTTTCATTGAGAGCTGAATTCGCACAGATGTGGGGGTTGTCTGGACAGTTGACGTAATGGAGTCAGAGTGAGCTCCCATTAATTACTTTGTCACGGGCTTTTTGACAACCAAATTCCGTCACATGAGTGTCGTGTGCCGTCTGCAATTCATCCTCTTGGATGCCGGTCACACCTACTCCGTCCTCCCGACACTGTCTCTTCCCATTGCCCTCAGCCAGTGCTCAAAGCTTGGTGATAAATAACTCAGATGTATTTGATGCGGTTTGTTTGGAGCACGCTGAGGGTAGTTATTGTGCTGATGTGTGCAGGGTGAGAGGATTACTGACTTTTGACGGCTTTGGGTTAGGTAATACGCCACTAGAAACTAACACCGTCAATCACGTCATTAACGGGAATCACGTGATATCCTTCCTGGCCTGTCACTGGCTAAGCGGTTCGTCCCGTGGCAATATCCTGCTGGCGTGACATAACTGGGTGGCTTTATTACCAGCATACACCTGGACGGCTCATTGATCAAGGTGAAGTAAATAACACGTGAAAACAATGAAAGTCTGTTCATACTCCACTTGACTGCGGGCAACACTTTTACCTTCTGTCATCCGGATCCCCCGCCGAAGTGAGAGAGCTTGTCCTGGGGACATTATAGATATACACAGCCGGCAAACCGCCTAGTCTCACAGCCCAAAATGGCTTTAGAAACAATAGCACCGACCGATCGCTCGACTTAATGGGCTATCAGGGTGACAGAGATTTACAAATGTTCACACCTGACTTAAGTGCTCTTCCTCGGTGCAGTATGGGATCTGAATTTGTGGTTATATTGGTATTCATAACAATTCTACGAGTTAAATCGTCTAGTGACGTAAAACCACGACAAAGCCATAATACTGTGGGGTGAAAAATGTGCAAGAAATAAACGTAGGAACAATTTGTCGAAATCACATGCTTTGCATTACGAAGGATAGGCACGTGCGTAAATGAAGTAATATTGTAGAAACTGTCGCGAGCATTTTGCTATATATATTTATCTCGGGTCGTCTGTATGAACAGAGCATTTCCATTAGTTCTGATGAAATATTCAGCTGTATTACTCGTGTTTTTAAGACTTTGTTAATTTGTTAAAATCAGAATATTATTTTTATTACATATTGTACATTGGAAAAATGCCTAGGGATTCTGTTCCACTTCGTGTTTTGCGTGGTAACAGAAGAATCGTTCAAACTTTGATTGATGTCTTGGCTCTATAATGCTGCGCAAAACTACCTCCGTACAGGGCAACTGTATTTATCAAGCTGAAAGGTGTGCATTCTAGTGTTATGATAGCGCAACAGTCGTATATTCCAGGAAAAGGAGCATTTATTTATGATTCGTGATCAGATGGGATGTGCCAAGGCTGAGTTGTTGACACAGTTTATCACTGTCCTTAAGTGTATTTGTATTTAACAGAGAACACAATCACTGGCCCATTGGAAAGCGATTCGTTGTCTATGTCCGGAGACGAGGCACAAAATATGCCAATTTGCCCAATGTAGGCCTTACACGCGCCATGTCAAGCGCTAAGTCCAATAGCTAAAGTTATGAGATTGTTCTCTATTGTGATGAAATATCAAAATTTATTGATTAAGATTGAGTGTAGTTGAGGACATAGATGCTCTGAAACTATTGGTATTGTTTTCTTCGGCTGGTTTCAAATGGACCTGATGGGTCAATCGGCTTTATTTGTTTATATTCATTTCCTTGCGGCCCATTTTTTACATTGTGTCCAGATTTTATTTGTTAAGTTGGGTACTGTAAACTAGGTATACATTGTGAAAATCAAATAGTAGCCATAGAGGAGAATAATTGCCGCCAATTACAGTCAGGAAATCGCCTTGACAAATTGTCCGTGCTCCACTCTCGTGGCGGAGAACAAGGCGCATGTGTGCATAGCCTCGACGGCTTTATCCCTTGTGTCCTTCCAACAACCATTACGGCCGGCGGGTTTGACCCAGTGGGGACCAGGAATGGGTGCCCTGGCAGGGTGAGGTCAAAATGTCACTAGGGGAGAGTTGGGGGCCGGGGAGCATGGTGCGGTTTCCTCTGTGTCTCTCATGTATCAGTAATATTCAGGAATATACAAAACAATTAAACACAGGCAAGTCGGGAATGTATCTGATTGACCCTGCTGGCGGGCGTTCCTCTTCTCAAAGCTGTGTACTCTGACTACGGGTGCTAGCCCCGGGGTGTTTCCTCTTCACACTACAAGCTGTCCGTACAGAAATACACTTCAAGGCATTTCCCGAACAACCTCTGTTCAATATCAATATAATACGTTATAGCCATTGCATTGTTTTCTCACCAAAAGTTCAAAACTCAGTGGAACAAAATCGATTATGACAATTAAATTCCAGTCGGAAAATCAGTTTATGCCTTATATCCACTGCACATCAGATTTAACTATTACAAATACTCAAACAATGGTTCATTATAGTTGAACAGATAAGGTGGCACCAACCCCAAATTGTCAATCAAACTAGCTGAAAAAAACAGAAGTGAATGTAAGAAAGAATACGTATGCGTATGGAACATGTAAGAACTGCTGCTGATTTATCAATAATATATGCATGAAATACAAATAAAATTTCAAGAGAAGCCGATTTATTCAAACATACAATAAACACGTGTCAAGGTCACCCTTTTAACCACAGCGGTCAATATATAAACTCATGCAGTGGCGAAGTAATGAAAGAGGATACTAGCAAAAGAGTATTAACTCACTTTTCTCGTGCACAGATATTAATCTGTTTAGTTAAGTTACTTATATCTACCTGATATGAGCTTACAGTAGATACCCGCCGCATAAAACTCAAAAATATGTTAAACTATCACGGATTTATCTTCTTAAATCAAGATTTCAACACTAGTTCGAAATCACCTGCGACTGCCCCATATATGCAGCTTGCATCGGTCACTGGGAAGCCGTGGTATAAATGATTGTGCGCGTGCGCATATGATAGAGATCAATATCTGATATTGAAGCCTGATCCCTGATATTATGTCTTGCGTGTCAATTATATCTGATAATCACTCTTACTGTATCTGTATAGGATGAGCAACATTTAAAGCACTTTCTCTTGTTCCTGTATTGGGTTAATTATGTTCTATAGATAGAACAGAAATCACCTGCCGTTTGGTGTCTGAAAAATATATTGGATGGGTAAAGAATAAAGGCCCATATACACTGACAAACACATGAGGAAGTACGTGGATGATATGCTGATGATATATATATATAAGAATATATATATATATATATATATATATATATATATATATATATATATATATATATATATATATATATATATATATATATATATATATTCTTTAAGGCCCTTTGAGATTTAAACATGATACATTGTAATCTATCCTGACTCTTCCATTATCCATCCATCCCATGATTCCACATCTATCCATCACGCTCATGCCCCCTCCCATCATATAATATTTTAATCTAACTACCTCATCGGAAAGGTTGTAGGTGGAAGCTGAGTAACATCTGCACGTGCGTGTTGTATTCATCCGCGTGATTGACGCTGATCAGTAACAAAACTGACTACTGGAAGGTGAAACAATCGGATCTTCTGAGGACAGAGAACTTCTAAGAGAGGTGAGCTGTGCGCGTGCCGTTTGTACTGATATGCCCCTGGTGTCGGGGCGAAGCCCCTCTGTATACTTCTTTAATTATGTTATGATAGCGCATTGATAGCAGTGATTGATTCGTGTTCCGGAGTCTCTCGTGCGGAATGGCGGTACCCAGTTAATAAAACAAACACCATGATCGATGGCTAGCTGCGAAGCGGGACCGCTGTGTTAATATTTCAAAAGTTATAATTTGATTAAAGTAGATACATTTCGGGATAACGTCTGTTTTTTCATAGATGATAGTTAATTAAATAGCAGGAGAAAGTAGTAATGTTGGCAGGGTCTGTCCTGACAATGAGAGTATTGCAAAAGCCAAGACTGCTCGGACCTGGTCAGGGGCGATACGCTTCGTGAAGCATGCAATATTATAGCGTCGGTATAGACTTCAATAATAAAGATATACTTTGTGATATGGCAATGATAATGTCTTTGTTCACTATTGATAAAAGCTGTCTCATAAATCACTGTACGTTCAAAACATGCAATTGCTTTGTATAATTTGTGTATATAGTTCATCAGTTGTTATCTGTTAATTTTTAAGTTTATAGTCTATAGGGTATCAACGATAGGCAGAGTTTCCTGTTTATTCATTGCCTTTGCGCCATCCTCGGCTGACACACCACAGTTTGTCGTCTTTAATGTATACGGTTATCGGGTAATTTCCGATGCATATTGAGCCGTAGTGCCGGAATTAAACCACACACAATGTAGAACTGATCGTGAAAGTACAAAAGTGGTGGGCTCGTCTCCGAGCGAAACAAACGACTGTTTCAACAGAGAAAGGAAATGGCCCAAAAGGAAGTGGGTCCAGTCAAGGTATTATTGGTGAATTCTATAGAAGGTCAGTCGAACTGTTGGTGTTTGGAATGATAATAAGAAAAGGTGTCTGAACAAACTCAGTCTATAATAGCTCGGGGTACGAGGCCAAGGTGACCAGAGTCAGATCAGCCCACTGGTTCCCCGAGACACGGGCCCGTCAAGCCCCTTAGCCTCCCCTCCCCTACACCCAGAGCTCGATGTGGACAATACCACCCGAAAGGGCATTCAATGGATCTAAACACGAAACATTCCCTTCAACCCTCAGTAATTCTCTCCTCAAACCAGAATCTCACCTGAGCCTTGTCAGTGTGCGCCTCAATACGCCTTGCATGAGGTGGAGAGCTTTCAAAAGCCTGATCCATACCATGCAGGAATTCCATCTCTATAAAACCAAACAACTGACTATTTCTTCAATTACGTATGTTAATCTGAATTTTTATTAGGCTTACATATGTTTTCAACATCAAGATGACAAAGAAGCAAACACGTTATGTATGCACAAACTGACGCGCGGAACATAAATTGCTGGATGTATTTTATTGGCGAATGAAATAGTGCCCCATGTTGTTAACAATAGTTCTACACATTTGTTCACAATCGATATTATGTGAAATAGGAAAAGTGATAAACAAATTGCTTATTATGGTATTGAATGTTTTATTCCTGCATAAAATTGTTAGAAAATGAACACACTTCGGCACATCTAAACTTTACAAAAGGAAAAACTGACAGGTGATTCAATGCGTCTGTCTTGTTTGTAGTATTTAAGACATATCCGGTCCAGAAGTTGACCAAAAACATTACGTCCAACAAAATAAACAGATGCCGTTTTTTGAAAGGACCAGCTATACGGTGACGTTGTTGAGGGATTAACTCTGGCGTGATCCGCCATGACGGGTCAGATTTGACTTGAGAAGATCGAGCTGGCCGATCACTTGGCAGGTGTGTCCACTACAGGTCACGTGTCCCACACGCGACTCGCCGCCATGACGGCAAGGCAGAACTTGACACAGAAGCCGAGCAGACGCCGAAACTGTTGCGTTTTCTTACGGATATCATTAAACAGGACAATGTGCAAAGTAAACTTGATATACTCACACTCTAAATAGTATCATTTGGTCGCGTGCTGGACAAAGGTGCAAGAAGAGACACTTGTACGACAATATCCCATGCAGTTGTGTATAATCTGCCTGCAGCGTTACAAGAAGCTGGGCTGAGAAGGTGGTCATCGACTAACTCCATACAGCATCTAACCTAAACAAACATAAATTAACATCCGCCTACACTTCTTGCAGTTTGGGCATTATGTCCACTAATTACTTATCAGGAACTTTTGTTTAACATGTCTGCAACGTCAAATATATAACACAGTTCGTAGTAGGCCAGAGTATAACACAACAGAAATGCTGTAAAATACACGCACAAGCCGTCAGTTACGTATCCAATCATATAAACGTGTTTTGAGGTTTCTATAGATACATATAAATGGGCACGTGTAGTTTTGTAATGTTTAATTTATTCGTTGCATTGGTGTTTAAGTCGTACTCACGAATATTTCACGTGTACAAAAGCAGCCAACATTAGGGTTTGGTGGGAGTAAATCAGGCAGAGCGCGACGGAAACCCACGACCAATTCGCAGGTTGCTGACGGACCTTCCGACGAATGACAGAAGAAGCCAGCATGAGCTGGACTTGAACTGACAGCGATCGCGTTAGTGAGAGGCTCCTGTTTCATTGTCCTGCGCTAGCATTTCAATCGGCATTGGGCATTGCTAATCAGGAAGCATATCTATCTAAACTGCATGTGCTGTGTGTTCTGAGGTAATCAATGAGAATATTGTAGAGGTGAGAGGCCAGTTTTGTACAGCGCGTGAAACATGCGTGCATGTGTGCACGAAATAATGTTACAGGCTTGATCCATATGTTGTTTACTGCATGAAACATGTAATATGCTCTTGTGTGTGAGATGTTATGTATAATTTGAGTAAATGTATAAATGTATTTATTTGTGATTGTTGTTATTGTGATTCACTTCTATGTCGTACAGCATCCACGCCTGAACATTGATGTCACAAAAAGCCATGACTGTAGCTAAACCTGTCTATATGAACAATTTTTCACCTGTCGTTGGAAGAACAACTTAGAATGATATGTTTTGTCTTGACCCTTCATTAACCTAAAGTGCCCTGTGTCCGGAGACTGGACAGCGCTCTCGTTGACCATCGAGATCTAGATGAAGTGGGTCGTTTTTTATCAATCCCATTTCTTTGCTGGTACCCGGGGGTGGTTGAATCGGTAAGGTACGCCCCAGGGCGGGAGGCCCACGCACTACAGACAAATCACTCCCCCTCCCCTTACCATGTATTGTCCGGAAAGAATTCGTCCAGCTACATTGACCACACGCTGGAACCAACAAAACCCCCTCAATGGATACAATGGCAGAAGAGCAATTGTCGTCTTAGATTTCTATGAAAGGGTCCCTGTCCGAAAGTCCAGTGAAGGTCAGGTGACTTCGGCCAGTATTCCGGCCCTCCAGAAATCTCCCCGATCTCTATGCTCACTAGTACAATGCGTTTACACAAAGTCCGGCTACCGACAACAAAACTTGGAAGCTTTAAGAGAGAGTCTCCTTTAGACGAATATAATCCGTATAAAATACCCCAGGCAAAGTGGATTTTCTCTCGTCAATTTCAGGTTTAACGGATTACACTTTCGAAAAAATAATTTAACCTTGGCATTGTTAGATTCTAGCGATGCAAAATGTGAAAATACTCCCAAAGAATGGCGATAAGTTTTTTCCCTGACACCTATCAGTCTGCCACATTTACAATGTCATTGTGTACACACACCTGTGAATGGTACTCTGTGTTAGCCGAAAAAAATCGTTTATGGAATTTCTAAACCCTGCCTGATTCTTTTCGAGCTACACAGGAAAGGAAAAGCGCAGGAACCGTTAGCAACCGTCATGAGAGTTAAAATCCAGTAAAAAGTGTGTATATGATTCTTGTATTGAGATCACCATTGTCGTCACTTTATTTGTTTGCCATACATGTCAAACCTATTACTCCCTAGCATCAATGACAAATGTAAAGATCTACACGTTACAACTGGGATCAAGGTTGACATAGTCCCAGGTTATACTGGCGTAGTTTAGTTCACACATTGATAGCGACAAATTGTGCGTACAGTGTGAGGCTAGTATTGCTGTGATTATGCGGACATAACGAGAGTGTAGTTGAAGTTTGTAACCAAATAAGTTTACTAGTTTTGGAACTGTCTGAGATGCGTAAACCTCATTCTTTCCTCTGCACGGTTGAACGACTGACCCAAACACAGCCCGAATGTAACCGTCCCCATATATTGCAGTATGAAAACGCTAATTTCAGGATGCTCCCCTAATATGTTTTTCCGAATCTGAACAAAAATCAGGAACTTGCCAAAGGCATTTATCTGGGCCTACAGAGCGTAGATTGGGAGCAGATGATGGGCTGATGTTGGATTGTCTAGCACAATGGGAACGAGTCACTGTGTCCTATCTCGTCCCATCACAAACCACGGCCACGCGATCTGGACACACCTTTCGCGTGTAGACATGCAGTCACTGAGCTCCCTTTCTCTCTCCTTTCCCAGCTATAGTCAGTGAGCGTGCGCACTCAACCGAAACCAGGATTGAACTAGACTCTATAGTCAGGCTGCTAAATTATAAAATAATTATATTTCTGAATAATTTTTATGTATTTGATTCTATTTCACTTCATGCACGCCTCATTCTCATTTGGTTCATCGTTAATGTTCGAGTACCGGTGATGTATATAGTTTTCACTTCACAAACCTTATCAGCATGAGTTACGACAGGTGAATAAGCTTGGCAAGGTTAAGCATTTTCAATGTACCCAAGCTAATGAAGCTATACACGCCTAACACAAGGTCATATATTTTATCTACTGTTGATCGTAATGATTTTCTCGTAAAAGTTACAATATACTGATGCATCGAGACGTCGTTTTGAATCGCATTCCCGTGGACAATTTGGGTACCAGTAAGGAAAACCGTGTATGTGCGTAAGTCCACGTAAAATCTCCACTACTGTTAAAAAGGGCTATCGATCAGTCCACTAAGAAACCAATACGTCTTAAGCAGAACAAAGCACTAATAGTAGCTAGGATATGTAATATATATGCCAGCTAATTAGACGCAAACTGTCAGCTGATATCTTAAGTATTTCCTTTATATATGTTCTAAATGTAGACTCTATTCAGATATCATAAATTCAACTTCAGATATAACACAACTTCTGATTTAGTCATCATAACTTATGCTTTGCTATGTAACTATGTGGTAAGATATAAGTAAATAAGATAAGACAAAACAAAATAGCTAAAGTCAATAAACATTTTAATTCATTTTGTCAAAGAGCTTCCAGCAAACGTTCGACATTCAGAAAATATGGAATCCATTTAGGTCCATGGACATAGTCTTATTTACAATGGGCAATTGAATTGCTTGGTAATAATATATTTTACAAAATATAGTCTCTTATATACAATATATAAAATAATTTGCACTTTTTTATGCCATTGTATAACAGTTGAATTTAAAGTGATCAGTGTTAGTTACCCAGTGCATGAAATTGTTTTCAAAAAACTTTAACGTGAACTTCATTTGAATTACGGAATACTACTTTGCCGACTATACAATGAGTTACCGGTATGACATACACAAAAGATATGTACACAATCTTACAAAGTCAAAGTTACAGAAATCAACCAACAAGTTTAGGAGATAATGTAAAATCTGAATTGTTCAGGACATCTGCGTGTACCTGAGAATCTCTGTCGTTTACTGTTTCCACTTGTACAAACTTAACGCAGCACACATGAGCGTTTGTAACCAATACGTACTTTGGAGTCCAGGAAAGTCTTTTTTCCTGATGGAGAAAGGCACGGTTCATTATCTCGGATATATTAGAGGTCACTGGTCAAGAAATCACACATTCGCCGGTGGGTGGAGAATAGTCTATACATAATACTCGTACACATATCCCTCTGATGTGTCGGACATTTCCGTAGGACTGCTCGGTATTCCCATACCGTACGATTTCCAGTCATACTGAGGGTTAGAATGGGGAGGGTAATGCGTGGCTGGGAACTGAGGGCTATAGCAGGTCTGGTACGGAGACCCCACATTGTCTGGTTGAAATGTCTCTATCCGGGAACTGACTGGGTCTGGTAAGTGTGCGGGCTGGTACCCCGAAACAGATACTGGAGACTGGCCTTCCAGAGGAGAAAATGTCGGAATATTCGAGTTGGGAAGAGTTGGTACTCTGGGTGCTTCCGGAGATGGTGTGTTGGTCGGTAAACTGTCCACAAGTTTGAGCATTTCTGACAAGGCCCAGATGTAGTTATTGGCACACCTAAGTGTTTCGATCTTCGTCAGTTTGGTGTCTTCTGGGTATGACGGTAGAACTTCACGCAACGTTTCCAGGGCTGAATTCAAACTGTGCATGCGGCTTCGCTCCCGGTCATTGGCTTTCAAACGGCGGGTTTTCTTCAGTTTCTTCACCAGCTCCGGGTTCTTTTGCTTTGCCCTGGATTTGCTGTAGCGTTTCTTCTTGGTTGGTTCGGCTGCTGATGATGAGGAGGAAGTGTTCGTTGACATGGCCATATTAGGGGAGGACACGGGCGACTCAGAGACCAACTCCGACAAACTTGTCTTCTGGCTTTGTGAATTATGAACTTCTGCAGTCGAAGAGTCGGACAAACTCTCAAGGAAGATCTCAGGTGACATGATGCTGCTGTGCGGACTGTCAGTTAAGGGGTAAGAGGAGTCGCAGGTGAGGTGTGGTAAAATATCCATCACTGGGGGTCGAAGTTCTGATGTTCGCACTGTGACTGCAACGAGCTACTCTGGTGACATTCTCACCTCGCCGCTATTTATACATGCACGCCCTAGCACCGCCTTCGGGGGTGGAGGTGGGGGGAGGCATTGGCAGCCCCTCAGCCAACAATAGTCCTGTCCCCTCAATGGGTACCCGTAATGATACAATGGCATTAAGGACTGATCGCCGATTGGATATCTCCGGTCCATCGATCTTAGGGCGATCGGAAGTAAGCACGGGCTAAAGTGAAATCAGTGTATAGGATTAGGTGATGGTCGCGCGCCGGATGACAGCCGAGCGGATAATGTAATCAGGGGAGTCCCCACAGGGCTTCACAAAACACTACTTGATTATGTTAACGCACGCCCCCAGCGGGATACTGCTATAGTTACTTACTAAGACAAGTGGTCCCTAGACAATGTCTGCCAATTAAGTCTCAGCAGAAAACGCCGCTAATTTAGTAACTTGGCTGAAGTGGTCAACGTCTAAGAGACAACTTACGGGCAGGTGTTAAGCCAGCGTTAGCCTTAATAGCCAAACATTAATCCAAAAAAAAATTGTATGAGTTTAAAGTTTGACAAAAAGATATTTACAAATCTGCAATGTTTTTCTTATATTAAAAACTCTTGATGAAATAATAAGAGTACGTTTTGGGAAATATGAGAGGTTGGGAATCTGTGGACTTTGTCTAAAGCCGGTCGGCGGGATCGCGTGGTCGAGAGCGAGCCGCACGCGAGCTTTCTTTGCGCATCTACCTGCCGTGATCTCAGAGACAAGACCCAGTAAAGACTGTGCACCCCTGAGCCTGCAATGCAAGTCGGGCAGAAGTAGTTAGTAAGACTTTGCCTTAAAGCCTTTCTTCTCAAACACACCACCATATATTGCTGTATTTGTAAGGTGCATTATTTCATATGTATAAATATTTTTATCAGCTGTATGCCTTTGATAAATCACAGCCAGTTATACTGATAAAAACAAATAAATAAACAAATGTCACAAACAAACTTTGTGACATATAGGTACACTAACCATTCCAAAATGACCTAGAATGTTGTGAACAAGAATGTAGATATGTTTGATAACGAAAACAGAAGACAATAATATTCTTTGTACTTTAATCGTATGTCTGTGATAGCTGGCTCCACGAGGTGATCAAGTATTCTACAATGCTGCCTTTAGGGTCACACGAACTGTGGGTGGGTCGTGGGTTGGGGTAGGGTCAGGGCCTCACCTACACTACACACAGGTTATATCATATAGCAGTCAGAGCTCCACACACTTAACAGCATCCCAGGCATGAATATAGTATTTTGTAAAGTTAAATACTATTTATTACGATATGCAAACACCCTTTAATGGCAGAGACTGAATAGACAGGCGCGCTGAATCAAGCAAAAACCCCGGAGAGATGGAACAGCGTATGGATAGGCACCTTGCACTCAGCCTGTCGAGCTGGCCCTTTGTTCACCTGCGCATGCGTCAATATCCTGTAGCGCGCGGAGTTTGAAACTTTTTCTCTAAGTTCTGGGGAGAGTAATAGGCAGCGCGTTAACTCGTTTTGCGTGTAATTTCCAGTGATTAAAACCTTGTTCTTTAGTTAAGTAGCTCCCAAATGAATGCTTCAATAAACTATCGAGCAACTGGTCGTGTTTTATTGACTTTTCTTGCCTAATAAAACGTCTGCTGGTCCCGTTGTGAAGGGTAACAAACGTGGAAGGGCTGGCGGGGATGTGAAGCCTTCACCTGGTAGTGGCCCCGGTCACCAGTAACCACCCTTCTTTCATGTCTATTAAATTCTAGACTTAATTGGCGCTACTTTAGATGCATTAATCATTGATTTGGCGGTCTGTTGGCGTCCTCGCAATCTCACCTGCCGACCATATTCTACCGTTATTGTTCTTGGGGCGCGTGGCTTACACAAAATTGTTAAACCACGATAATTTTACCATGGAGGCCTTCAGAAAGTGCAGCATGCTTATTTACAATTCATTGCCAAAATGACTGCGATAAAAATCAAGTTGTTAGTGAGCGTAATATGAATCACGTGGCAGCCTTCAGTACTGGCGTGTTTGGCTGCCATGTCCTTTGACGCTCGCACTTTCCCTCCGTTTGTTTTGTAACCCTGGAATTTTGCCGGCCAATGATATGGAGTGTTTCCCGCTGTTTGGCCGTGTTTATTTTTTCTGCGTATGTCTTACATCTGTCTTACAGCCGGAGAAAGCAGCCTTGGGTTAAAACAACTCCTACAAAAAGCAGGCAGTAAAGTTCATCAGTCCGTGGCATACAGGCCACGCGCATGGTGGCCAGTATTTGCTTTCATTAACCAGTCTTCATTTTTAAACAATGAATTCCCCCCGATTTATGGCCCAGAATCACATTTATTTGATAAAAAGCACGTCACTGAATAAGATATCTGCCATATGCCATTATTGGAAAACCCAGAATTGAAAAGAGGCCCCAATCAATCTTTTTTTGTAAAAGCAGTTTTAAAAGTTTTGATTGTCAAAACATGGGACTGCCTCTGAAGGCAGATTTACCGTTAAAAAAGGTCTCCAGAGCGAAAAAGAAAACAAGTGGTATCAATTAAGTGGCTGGTGGAAACTGTGGTGGTAAGTGGGATTGTGGGAGGCTGTAGTGGCTTGCTGATGGACCGACAGCTGACTGGGGAAGGGCTGGCAAAAAGGGACGACCAGAATCAGCTGCAGGAAAACCTCCTGAGAGTGCGACCAGATTTCCAGCTTTCCTTATCAGCTAGTCCCCTCCCCTACACCAGGGCACCTGTCTGCGGACGAAACTGTTGCTTAATGACACAGAGAAACTACTTTACAGCCCTTTGAATCAGCCGGCCGACAGCTAAAACAATCTCGTAAATTATGACAAAAGTTTCAAGAACAAGCTATACAAGCGAACTCAGAAACAAGCTGGCATGCTTTATGTTAGGGGATTCAGTTTCATTGCTTAATGTCAGCTTTTTTAGCTCCAAACATTAGAACACATTATACATTCAGATCTGTCAACTTCCAGGTTATTCCTGTTGCCCATAGGCCATACCAGCTATGTGAACTCTCTGACATGGCAAACTTCGCTCTTGAACTGCGAAGGTCTTATTTCAAACTGGATTTGCCCAAGTCACAAAATCCTTTCTGCTATTCAGACACCCATCTATCTCTCAGTTCTGTTCTCAAGTGCTGACCAGGGCAATAGACCCAGTTCGTCATGCTTTCTTGGCTAATATTACTATCAATTTAGTCAACAGTATATAGACTAAATAACATTAACGAATTCCAAATCTACCTGTGTTTTTACTTTGATTATAGATACAATATTTACTTGAAATATGAAGGATAAAAAGTTTTAGAATCATAACTCAGTTTTTCCTCTAACAGTTTTATATTATTGTTTCTTTGGGGGTTTTTTTCTTCATGTATTAAGCTTATCGTATCATCACAAATAATGATATGATATCCACTCCCCGTTATCCAAATGATGGTGAGTTGTCTCCCCTTTCTAGTTAACCTATAGCCGTTCCAAGTCGATGTCGTAGAGAATGATATCGCAGAATAATCCTTTCTGATTTATATATTCACTGCGCGAGACTGCAGTGAAAATGGCTTTGCTCCAAATAAATGTAAGCGCATAAATATTAAATTTCACTGTGATAAGGTTAACTCTGTCCTGTTACGTTGTATATGACGTAATGCTATAAAACAAGGATACTGCTTTCAACCGAAAATGTTTTAACACTTAACACATGTTGTGGTGCTTGTCCACTGGTGGTAAATTTTGGTTTGTAGACAGTGAGAAGTTTAAATCCAGTACTTTACCCTAAGTTCAGATTTTGCGTGTGTAACCAAAGAGATTGCCCTTGCCTTAGCGCTGATTGATACACAGTCACCTTAACGTCATTTGTTTATACGTGGCACTCAGTACAGGCCATTTATAGACACTGCTGTGAACAGATACTTAGCTTATAGTACAAAACTCCGTTAATAATGGGAATACTCAGGGATACGGACCGCTCAGACTACTGGCCAATAACTGGCCGTTAAAGATTTGTGCGCTATGGACCTAACTAAGATGAAGAGGACAGGCTTTGTTATAGACTGGGTCAGATTCAGGTTAAAACGCAATTAATGAAAAAGTATGAAAAAAGTACTGATCGGTAGCAGTTTACAATCACCAGTGTCAAGATCATAAAAAGTATTTAGCCTATGTATAGGCCGTTGGTTTTTATGCGCCATTTTCCCGCTGAATGACGGTGAAGTGTGAATGAATGATGGTGGAAGCAGAGGCCCATGTACATAAACACCCACATTGCCCGCGCGTGCTCTAGGGTATAACTTCAACTGCTCTTTTTACTATCAATGAAACTAACAACACCCACCGAGCCGAGAATGTCGTTTCACCACTATAAGCTATAGAAAAATATTACAGGTAATTTTTAACAAATGGAATGAAACAGAATTCCCTGACTTGATGTTGCCATATTTGTAGCCACTACCTGAGGTTATCTTTGACTTTGAGTCGGGTTAGAAGTGAAAAAGACCCTGTGAGTGGTGAGCTGGGTGATAAGTGACATGGATAAGGTGAGTGATGGTATGGATCAGGTGGGTTGTGGGATGGATCCGGTGAGTGGTGAGATGGATCAGGTGAGTGGTGAGACGGAGCAGGTGAGTGGTGAGATGGATCAGGCGAGTTTGGAGATTGATCAGGCCAGTGATATGAGAGGGATCCGGCGAGTGGTGAGACGGAGCAGGCGTGTGATGAGATGGATCAGGCCAGTGATATGAGGGGGATCGGGCCAGAGAAATGAGAGCGATCAGGTGTGTGATAAGATGGATCAGGCGTGTGGTGAGATGGATCAGGCGAGTTTTGAGATCAATCTGGCCAGAGGTATGAACGGGATCAGGAGAATGATGAAATATGGTGAGGGGTGAGATGGGCCAGGTGAGGTGTGTGTGGGGATCAGACTTGTAGAGAGACAGATCAGGTGGATGGTGAGATGGATCGAGCGAGCTGTGAGATGGATCAGGCGAGTAGTGAAATGGATCAGGTTGGTTGTGAGAGGGATCAGGTCAGTGATGAGATAGATTATGCGAATGGTGAGATGGATCAGACCAGCGATGAGAGGGATCAGGAGAGTGTCGAGGGATCAGGCGAGTGGCGAAGGAGAAGACGACTGGTAAGATGGATCAGGCGAGTGACATAGGAGAAGACGAGTAGTGAGATGGATCAGGCCAGTGATGAGAGGGATCAGGAGAGTGTGAAGGGACCAGGCGAATGGCGAAGGAGAAGACGAGTGGTGAGATGAATCAGGTGAGTGATGAGATGGATCAGATGAGTGGTGAGATGGATCAGGTGAGTGGTGAGATGGATCAGGTGAGTGGTGAGATGGGTCAGGCGAATGGTAAGATGGATCAGATGAGTAGCCACATGGAACAGGTGAGTGGTGAGAGAGATCAGCGGAGTAGGGAAATGGATCAGGTGAGCGGTGAGATGGATCAGGTGAGTGGGGACATGGAACAGGCGAGTGGTGAGAGAGATTAAAGGAGTAGAGGGGTAGGTCACGTGAGTGGTGAGGTGGAATCTGACAAGTGGTAAGAGGATCAGGCGAGTGGTTTTGCTTCATTCTGTTTGATTTATCCAATCAAAAGGGCGCTTAAAAGTTTTTATGGAGTTTTATTAATTTCTTATCGGAAAAACATAAGTGTAATCATCAAAAGGATCATTTTTGAGGTCTTTATGAACTTACGAATGCGCATTTAGACCAACCTTAGGTGAAATAAATGTACGGTTGTATTTTTCACAGTGAATACTGATACAGATGTAGTATTATGTTTGTGTGTATGTTCGAGTTGGACGTTATGAATGTAACAGTTAGCAACTATAAAAAGTCGATGACGTCACTGTGCTTCAGCTTGTTCATTATTGTCCAAAAAACCTACCACAAACACCCAATCTCCATATTCGTTTTATTCATTTTGCATTTTTATAATAGAATTATTCTTTAAAAAAATCATAAAGACGATGTTTGGAATCATCACTATATGGCCTATTAAATTTATTTATTTATTTGAAGCCCAGGGGAAACCCAAGACCGCCTATTAAATGATGAGTACTTTATTTAAAGACGGTACATTCTTTTAGGATTTGGTATACAATATGTCTGTTTGCAATAAGGAAGATATTCAAGGTGTAAAGATTCCGATGACAAAGGTTAAACGTTAAATGTGTAGACTGTTCATGCAAAAAATAAATAAATGAATAAATAGAAGAACAGAAAAAATGTCAGATAAGGATCTTCATATAGGGCTTTATCAGTCAGCTGAAATCTACACCGGGTCTACCTAGACACAATTTTGAGACGATGTATTTACCGCTAATTAAACTGTTATGAATTAAATATTCATTTGCGTTTGTATAAGCTCAGTTTATTATTGTTATCCGATATTTGTTCTGACCGCTGCAGATTGATCGGTATGTGTGAACAGAAAGTGTAACGTTATTCTGTTCAGTGGTGGAATAAATATCACTGATAGCTTAAGACAACACACATATTTAAAGACAGCTCTTTAAAGCAATTAGGGGCACGCTGATTAACACGGTTAAGTTTGTGATAAGACCTTGGTCATTGTTCTGGGGCGTCATTTAGACGACTGTCTCTGTCCAGTTGAGGACAAATTGACCAACACATCTGTTACAGTATCCCCAGCTCATTACTCGCAATACAGTTGTCTAATTAGCTAGTCTATTTATTTACAGGTGCAAACGCAACGTCTAGCGGCCCCTTTGATGTTGTAATTAATCCCCGTAAGATCAGATATAGGCTACCCAAGTGTCACGGTTATGAAATTCATAGATGCGTACATATCAACAAAGATTTTAAATGAAGAAAAACTCTGCTATTTGTTTTAATGCATTTTGTGATTCTGACACGTTAAGCAATATAGGCATGTAGGTGCAGCAAGTTTTGGCTCACCTTTAACCGTCACTACGTAGAAGGAGCAAACTTAGCTATGAATAAGTCATCTGTCAAAAGACTGGTGGAACACCTGATATGAATAATCTTCTAAAACGCATTGGTATATTATTATTTATTTATCTGAGTTGTGTAAGCTGATTTGTGTCAACACTGATATGCGAATCGCTGCTTTGTTTCAGGGCTGGCTGTGGGGATGGCCAGTGTGTCGGCAGTGATTGGAGACTTGTTATTAGCCTGGCCACTGACATTAATAGGTTAATTAGTGACGACATGCCAGCCAGCTGACACGGCTGAGTCACACGTGTAGGCCATGTAAGATATATCCAGTTACATGTAATCCTTGACACTTACATTGTATGTCAGATTTATCTACCACACTTACCTGTTATAATCACAATACCTGTGTCCTGATAATATCAACGTAAATCAGTCTTATTGCCGGCTGACGGCAGAAGTTCGGGATAGGCTGGGTGTCAAAAAACATTACCACCTTACCTCTCAAGGCTAGGTGGCAGACTTCGACACCAAATGGATAACACGGGGCAATTTAATTACAGCTTTGATTTTGAATATTGCCTGACTTCCAACAAACCGTAACAAGCACGATATTAACAATGGATTAACAATAGGATATAATATTCGAGCGAATAGTAACACTAGTCGTATACTCTTTTCTGTTCTTTTAATGCCGACTTTGTAAGAAAATCTTACTTGTGAGCTTCTTCGTAACCTTTAAAAGTATCCCCAGAAAACATTTAATGTGCATTGCAATGGTAAAAATGCATGGCTAAGATTTATCTCTGCATCATCTTTGGAAGTCCTCTTAGATGGGGTATTAGATGGGAAATTGGTCAAAATTTCCAACGAGCAGACTTGGGCCTTTAATGTGCGCATGTGTGTTTTAGGAATTGTTCTTTTTCATTTCCAAAGCCGATTCCCAATCTATTCCCATGCAGTTATATTGCCATTTTCTCCAGGCACATTTCAATAACTACGGTGAGGTTCATATACACATCGACCTGTTCTATGTTCAATGTGATAGGCGATGAAAATTTTGTTCTCCGGTTACAATTTTGGTTTTAAGTTATAGCTGTACAAGTAGGATGCATTTCTTTCATCCATATACACAATATGAATGGTCATTCACTGGTATGCCCTTTATGGATATTAGTCTGTGATACGTATAACATTCGTCATGCATAACGAACGCTCCAGAACGGTAATCGCAAGACCAATTTTCAAAACAACGTTCAGCACAAAACATCAAAGAAGAAAAAAGCTATAAATCTAAACCGTAATGAACATCCCGAGTCATTAAGCGCGAGACAAAAACAACAAAAAAGTATAAGAAATTCTATATGAAATCAGAAATTAGGACGGATTTATGCAAAGAGGATCGATTAACAATTTTCAGTGGCGATGGAAAAAGGCATGGAATGTGCTATAGGCGAATGAATTAACTGACTTAGCGGATTAACGTGGCGAATACAATTCAACATAAGACACAATTATGGTCAGATCCTGAACACTCCCTCCATTTTTTTTACTTACGCGAGAGCGAAAACATTTGATTTTTTTTTTCAGTAATAATTTGTAACCTTGACTGAAGACATCATAACAGAATTATGCAAAGAAATGCGACCAACAGCTTTAGTGAAGTCCGAAAGACGCAAAGAATGATGAACAGTTGTAAATTTAACAAGTGCATGTGCTGTGTCCAGTTGTATGATCCTTTACTAAGTTATAGATCAAATGCGTCTTATTTGCACTTTGACTGCAACTATCCCAGTATATATCCTATATATCTAACTTTTTTTTTATTTTATTCAACCAGATGCAGATAAAGCCTTGGCACAAGTCTGCACGGGTAAAACGGAATTAGACACAGTTCTGAAGCAGCTGTATCATAAAAGGTCAGAAATTGTGGACACTCCGTCTTTACATATACTCACAGGCATGAGTATTATACTCATACTGAAAATTAAAAAAACTTTGAAGAAATCGGCGAAACACACATGACTTAACAAATGCATGAAAGATGTGTACACGCTATAGGCATAAAGGTTTACATGTTACACATTTCGGTGTCTTGCTTGCTAGTTAGTATGTAAGTTAATTCACTATGTTAACAATGAATCTGATATCCCTCGTGTCGCATATTCCCAGTGGCAAGAAACCGATGTCGTTTGTGTATAGATATCATTTAGGATGTGCAGGCGTTTGCAAATGTAAACGAAAGCCCCCTCACTTTCTCCGTTTGGTAAAGCTAACACTCTGATGCATCACGAGCGTATGTCTTAATCATGTCGGAATGAGTTTTCATTTGACGATTATCAGTTCTAAGGTTTTTGTTTCTGTATGAATTGACTTCATGGTATACGAAAAAAGCGTTAATAATCACTTAATACTTTTCTGCATTTTTCATAACAATTGGGTATAAACATGTCCCTTGAAACCATTGAAAGATGTTGTGTTGTTCACACCATCCGAAAATATACAATTATTAATTTTAGCTTAATATGCATAACGGTTTACTTATACATTGATTAGTTTGTGGTGATTACAAACGTAGGTTATTAATCTCGCATGCATTATTCCATCTGCATGAATGGACAATTCCACATGATTGGTGCTGTTTCCTGTAGTACAACACAACACAAAAACGTGTGATAAACTGAACCGCGTGTTCACATTAACCAGTGGTGAAGACCACAGCGGGCATCGATGACCACAGATGGATCACAATTGTTTCACTCCTGTCCTGATAATTCATTCTTCATTAACCTGTAAACCAAACACCGTTGTGTGAGATTGTCAAGAATGGACTGGTTCCCAATCTTCTAAATTTTAATTTAATCTATTTACCGACCATTAAAAAATCTCATTTGTTAGGATATATCAGTGTATTGGTTATAATTCAATCAGTCATGCATTCATGAACATAGTGATAGTCATACAAATTAAAAGTAAATAAAACTTTTATTAATATTGAATTACTCGAGTATCCAAATGTATCAACTCACATAAACATGCTTGCAGTATAAAGACAGGTTATATATTAATTAGTTACGGGAAATTTTGTTTATTCTAAAGAACACTCTCACAAAGATTGCTCTGGTCATTCGATCAACATCTTGATGCAAATGCGTATTATTTATCTTACATTTATATAATATTATATGACCTGGAGACCGATGTATGGAACAGTAAAGATATTTGGTTAAACAATTGGCTGTAATTCGGCTACTCAAAAAATTAATCTGTTAAATTTAACAGAATGTCTGTTATCTGGGTGATTCTGGAAGGTATTCTGTTATTGCTGGAGGTTATTCTGTTGAATATAATACACATATTCTATTATTTCAACATTACCATTCTGTTAGACTAACATGATACATGTATTATGTTGAATGAGACACACTATTGTCTTTTATTAGCAGAGTGCATTCTAGCATCACTCAGAAAAAAGACTTTCTGGTAAATTTAACATTAATTTTTGTGGTGTGACTATTTATCAGGTATCACATGCACAGTAGTCAGCCTATCACCAATACGGTAGCTGTGAGTTCATGTCCATTTCATACTGATTTCCTCTCTGGTCGTTCGTGTATAGGCAGCTGGCGAGTGTCCGGTGTCTGGGTGTCGGGTGTCTGGGTCTCGTCGTATAAGTGAAATATTCTCGAGTACGGCGTAAAACATCAATTAAATTAAAAATTAAAATATATCACACTGTCGGCGTTTCCATGGATTTACTCCCTATCTGCTTTAAGTCTTATTATATCGTATATTCCTACATACACCAGTATTCTGCTGATGTACTAAGCATTCCCGAGGCCTGCTCCCTTTGCATTGTGGTAATGTTATTGTATGTTAAATATTCTGGATTCTGTGAAAAACTGAATTCAAAATTTTCATACGTGAGGCTGTGGACAGTGACACTACATACAATAGTATTATCCCGGAATTTTAACATACGGCATAAACCTACACTTTCATGATATAACATGGCACGACGTTACACTTATATGCAGAAAACAACATTAAGATATGGCTGGAGTGGGGCGGGTGGCGGGGAGGGGGGAGTTAAAACATGACAAGTTACACATTTTTCAAAGAAGTGATATAAGTTACATCTGTTTTCTAGGAAATGGCGGCGTTATACCTGTTTTGGTAAACTTGGCATGAAGTTGAACCTGTTTGAAAGAAATGCCAAGTTATATACATGTTTGTTGAAATTGACATAACGTTACATATCTTTATGAGAAATGAAATAAGGAGGAAACATATCAGCTGACATAAGTTACATCCAAATTCAGAATATATGAAAGCCCTGCGAGTCGGGGCTATTAAAATACTTATTATACTTTGTGTTTTCTCTCTTCTTTATTCAACACTGAATTCTTCTTCTCTGATACAGAATAGGACAGACCCTGTAGAGTTTCTTTAGATATCACACAAAGGGTTCTTTCTAACACTATTGGATTTAGAAGGTATAAAAACTCGTACGGCCGCTGTGGGTGTGTTTTAAACAGCTTTATCTAATACCGTAATGCTGGCTGGTGTGGAGATACCCGCATCCATAGCTGTAACATAGTCACAATTATATTTCAGCTGCATCAATATGGGTGTTCATGAACATTCTGTCTTCCCTCAGATATTTTCATTCTTTATTTTAAGCCGTGATGTACTAAAATCACAGCAATATTTTTTACCTTTTTCTGCTTTGTCCATGATGCTAGGGGAATGTAAGTACCTTCTATCTAAGCATTTGCATGGTCACCTGGAATTAAATCGTAACAAGTAAACCGACAAGATGCCCGATTTCAACGGTTACGTGAGACCATTTGACAATTAACTGTCACATTGTTGTTATTCCATTGGTTTTAATCGCCATGCTATAGTCATTTATAGCCGTGGCTGCGATCATTTCTATTTCACATCATAAGCTACATGTTAACACTCTCTTTCATTCCCATCAAATCGTCACAAAGTCATGTAAATGTGTTATTAAGTGTTCAATGAAGGCAAATAATAAATACAATATAATCATAAATCCTAGTTAATTAATGTATATAAAACAGACACTGCTCATCACCAATTCATCCATCATATGACTGTTCTTTCTCCATAACATTGTGTTACACCTCATTAGTTAATTAGTATATGGAATATCATGTCATGGTTTAGCGTCATAGCCCTTTGAACAGAGTTATCGTATATGCAGGCATATACAACCTATAAAGCGTCTGGTGGTCTAAGCATGGATGATGCCTGGTCCTTTCGCATTGTTTTCAGTCTATTGCTCATAAAATATGACGACAATGACTACTTTGAATAATTCTAGATTAGTGACGTCTAATAAATTGGTATTGACATCACCGCATTCATTTTTTTTATTCGTGCCTCATCCAGTATGGTGTTATAGTTTTGCCTAAGTTGATATTCCCACCTAGGCTCCTTACACGACCGGAGAAGAAGTCAGCATGAACTATACTTGATATCACAGAGTCCGAAGTGAGGCGGCTCCTTCATTCCTTGTGCTTTGCTTGCACGCTAACACTTGGCCACGGAGGCCCTAGAAAATATTGAATGAAGACGTTTCATGGAATGTCCATAGCACACTAGTTCTTAAGCAATAATTCGTGAGGTAGACTGAAATCATCACATTTTATAAAGGAACCAACAAATACACCAGATATGCGTATTAGACTATACAATCGTAATTGGGCAACCTCCAGCAGCTCAAGACAAGTGAAGGCTGGCCTGGCCACCAGGTGTCGTCTGTGTCTATATTTTCGGGGAATCACCGCTGGTGTCATGAGTGATTAAATCAAAAAATAAAGGTTTACTTTGTTAAATTGTAAGTAAATCTTTATTCTGAAATGAGCGCACTTCCCAGTTCGCCAAATCCGCTGGCAGATTGCCACCACAGCACCAGGAATAATACATGAGCGTACGCCACTGTTTCATAGTGATCGTCATTTCATTGAAACAACAACAACATCCACAGTTTACGACAATGCATAATTAGGCTAAACACTTGCAGATTATGGGATTAAATGGATTTGCTAAATTAATTTTAGTGGATGGAACAGTCATTTCATATATCGAGCATATAAGTAAGCAGGGCACAAGTACGTAACTTAGCAGCAGCCGTGTAACGAAGTGTGAATCATTCAAGGGGAGTAACTCAAGCATTTAATTGTTACAACAAACGGAAATACACGTCTATTTTCTTTTAATTATGCCGAGCAGAATCCAAAATAATTATGCTTTCAGCTTTTGTATACCATTATAGAAATGTTTAAACATTATGAAACATTATGAAACATTATGTCTTCTTATTGTCAAGAAGACACTAACTATTCAAATTTTAAAACCCCTGTTCTAAAAATTTTCTGAAATGTCTAAATTAATTAGATTTTAAAAAATGCAAACAGGATTAAATTTTTGTCAACGCATCAAACCAGAGATTCACAGAAGTTCTCTTCCCACGGGATATATTTCTGATAGGCTAATTTGCATCATCTTGCATACATTTGTTAAAATATAAAATCCAGGAAAATTTAAAGCAGTCTTGGTTACCATGGCAACTGCCAATATGAACAATGCGCGTTGGTCACATTTATCTCATATCATTACTACAATTTCATGGAGCAAGTTTTTATGCAAATTAGAGACGATTTGGTAAAATGGCCTAGACGCCGGCTTTGAGCTGCTGGAGACTATGACGCCATCCATGTCTTACCACACACGTGCCGGCTGTCCCTCAATCATTAGCATCATTTTACGGCGAATGGGAAGGAGATGGTTCCTATATAGAAACATGAACACATCCTTTCACTAGGAACCGACATAGTTCCTCAAGATAGAGTTGAATTATTTTGAGCAACAAACTTTCAAGTCACCGTCCTATGCATTGCAAACACTACACTGCCTGTTTGACAGAAATTAAGTTTACAGATAATATCAAACCTATAAAGTGTATTTTGCATACTTTATAAACACTGACCATAACAAAATGGCTTTTAAATGTGTTTTTCTTGCAGTATATACACATGCTCAGCAGATGTATATAATATACAATATACCACGGTACAGCACAGCTTTGTGGACATCTACTTGTAATCTGCTCAAACCCCACCCGCTCGCGCTCAATGTTCCAAGCGCGTGCCCAACATAATGAAACAGACAACAATGTTCGCCTCGTGACCACTTCAAAGACGAGACACAATGAATTGTGGCCCAACACGGAAACCTTGGAAGATCTTCTGACCGTCCCTGTTTTATTTTCCATCTAATTAAACACTTCAGTGTGGCGCATCGGACGTGAAAGGGTTGGAAATCCGGGTATTGAGGAAGCTCCGACGTTCCGCTCTATCTGTGACCCTTTATCCTCTATGGAAATGTTTATTGTTAATTACTTGGGAGAAAGATTGATAGGGTTTGCTTGAAGAAGGTGAGAGTTCCTGTTATCCCACCGTAAACGAGATAGAAGAAGCGATGAACCATACATCACCTCTTCTCTCCTGACCAAAGTACGGCGAACACGCCTAGTCCGATCCTTGTCAGGGACGATTTACAGCTGTATACAGAGGAGCTGCAAGGATCAAGGGTACCGAGGTCGGCCGGTATAAGGCAGGTCTATGTTTGTGAGGTTGTGTTGGACAATTTTTACCGTGACTGATGTAGATGGCGTTTGTTATAAAAGGTGTGCCAAAGGAAGCAAGCAACAGGACTTTACGGCTGATGTGCATTAGGCAATGACTTTTTCGGGCACCATTGTTTAACACGGCAGTGCCAATGCAGAAAACTTGACACTAAATGTTAAGCTTTCATTTTGTTTTCACAACAAGTGTTTACTTTGTAGGAAAAAAGATTGAGGTGACCATGGCAAATTAAAAAGCCAGATACGAAAAAGTCGACATTTCCTTAATCATAAAAGATAGGATTTCGCAATGCACTGTATCCTACTATATAGGCCCTACTTTCATACTGAAGCAAAGGGGAAATCCCATCTGAAGCACCGGTACTTCCTTTTTCAGTTTTATAAGAAGATCGGCCCCTGAAAATGGTGAGGTACATGTAGCACATGACTCTAGGCAAACAGATCAACCATAGGTATGACAAAATACTACGTAAAATGCATAAATGAGATACACCGTTTCTCTTCCTTTACTGGAGGAGGGGTTGCTTGAGCTATATACTAAAGCTAAGCTTATACATTCATCTAATAATTGTGGGTGACCGGGGACTCTCTAAATCCACAGAGTGGTCGATCGACACCGAAACCTGATGGCTCCCAACATGTATAGCCATTCAATGTCGAATAAAAACGCAAGGATATGTATAATAAAATGGGACAACAATTACAGTGCTCTCCATCAACGTTGGCACGTTGACAAAAGTGGGTGTTAGCAATTTTCTCACTTTTCAGTGTTGTTCTTTCATCCCTAGGGTTGGGAGGTGTGAACAACCTATGCTGATCTGGCAAAGATCGCATTTTTTCTCTCCTTCTCCCGAATTTTGAATGAAGCTATAGATATAATGAGGGTGAGAATATATTAAGGTTATTGTGGTTGATGAATGGCGGATTGGTGTGGGATGTATGGGGTCGGCTGCGGGCGATGACGGCTCCCTCAAGTCGCTAGACACAACCAAGCAGGTGGGCGGGACAAAAACGTGTATATCAAAATAAGTATAGCCCAGTAGATAACGCCGCATATACTTCACACAATATTCCCCCAACTCAATAGAAAGTATATAATATGATCAAATTGGTTCTCCAGTCCCTTAAGTACACGTGCAAACACTTGAAATAATGTATAGGGTTAGAGGTCGGCGATTCATTGAGTCGGCCGCCGGGTCGAGCCCGAGGCCCCGGGTTACTCCACGGTCAGCGGTGTAATTGTTCCCTAAGAACCTCTATATTTCTGTCGGCTTTATTAAACTCCGATTGAGCTTGGATGATGTCATTAGTCCGCGTCGGCGACGTACTGGCCAGTGAAGCGACGGCCACGTGCGCTCCTTAAGCTTTCATTAAGGCTGTTTTTTCTGTTCAATTTTACGGAAGTGATTAACCACACGTGTACTAAACTAAGTAGCTTATGTTTATGAACCTCACAGAAAGCAACCGGCACTTTCTTGCACACTAATTAACACCCTCCAAGAAAACTCGACCGGTGTTTCCACTGCTTAACAAATATTAGTGTTTGCGAGAAGAGGGCTCATTGGCTTAATTAAAGTTTCTTAACACACTTGATTTAGACTTTCTCATTAGTATCTCACCATTTCGCATCCCCTAGAATAGCAGCTACATGCACATCAGTCAGTCATCAATATCACGACTGCTAACTTAATAAACAATATATCCGCCACTTGCAAGCACATGATTCCCAATGTTGTAAAGTTCATCCTGAGTCGGAAAGACTCAAACAATCCAACCTGGTATGAAATCAGGAGATTAATTACAAAGTTAACCAGTACAAATAAAACAAACAAAACAATCAAAAATAACAGAAAGTAGAGTGTAATATTCAGTAAAAGATTTCGCTCGTATATAATGATGGATTAAGAAGCACTTACGAACAGTTCATTACACATATTATGTGCACATACATATGTACATGCAGACAGTATGTCAGTTCATAATAAATATATAGAGAAAGCTTACGCTCATAAGGACTAACGTGAATATGCAGAATACCGTACGAGAACATAGTGGGAATAGTATCAGCACTGTCTGAACCTAAATTTACCTCTGAAACATCTGATAATTATCTATGTTGTAGTCTTTAATATTGTGCGGCTTGGTTAGCTGTTTCGTTAGTTTGACTTCCTGGATATGGTTACAGTTTCTCTCAGTTTGCACAGTGCTGATGTACGCGTAGGTCCAATAAATGTATTTGCTTCTTTTTTTATCGTGAAAGGAAGCTTGCAAAGTTTTCATTTCACCGAAGATCACAAGCAGAGAAACACTGATGACGTATAAGCGGACACACAGAAGTGAATTTTTTTTAGGAGTATCTCTTGTATTGTGAATACTGAAGCTTCTCAGCTCTACACCTAGGTAATTACGCTTAAAGACAGAGATGAAAAAAGGGAGATCCCGACAAGCTTCTGGGGCTGAGCTAGCTTTCTTTGAGGACCTATCAATTAGTGTTTAGCACGAATGGCTTGGGCTAGGTCGCGGTGGGGCCGGGGAGAAAAGGCTTGAGGTGCAGGTGCCCTGCATGGTCAGTGCCCGCCACCAGCTAACTGCTTGCTAACATAAACGATGCCTTTCTCTCTCTTTATTTGACTCCTTTTGTTATATAATCAAACAGCCGACAACGGAATCTTAATTCCAAGGATATGCTTCTATTTCCACTTTACTGTTTCATCAGTGCTCAATCTCGAAACAATGGCGTTGGATAATTTTGACAGATTTTAATTCTCTGCCAATCGTTTTCTCTCCCTACAAATTAATCCGAGAAGGCGGATAGCGTTTCAGTCAAGGCCTAAGACAAACACCTCTGATCTCCACAGCACAATGCATCGTTTTCTAAGCGATGTTGCTGGATTTGCGGGTCCTTGTGGCTCCTATCTTTCCTCGACACCCCTCAATTGTGCCAGCCATGTCTCTGTAAATTGGGAGAGCGTGCCACCTTTGTTCTGCCCCCGGATATGTAAAATGAATAACGGTTAAATTACAGCGTGCACGTGTGTTTGCTGGAGGAGTTGGCTAATCAAAAGATTATAATGAATTCAAGCACATTTCGAAGGGTTTGCTTCTGGCCCCACTCGAGGGGACGAGGCTTTTCTTATAGTTGTGTAAATCACTTTTCCCTTGACGTTCTGATATTTACCAGTGGGCATGCACCATCACATTAAAGGGGAAGGAGAGCTTACGAATTGTCTGTCTTGGAACGGCTTGACTCCATGTATGCTTGGCTGGGGTTCTGTTCCTTAATATTATGCCAGAGAGTTGTATGATCTGGATTTTGTTTTACGTTTCAGAATGAAATCAACGATATTCTTCGAGTCTCAAACCCCGTTCACAGCTTGGCCAACAATAAAGCCGTTCAATGCGCGCCGCTCCGCTTCTGAAGGCACTTAAGGAGCAAAGAGCGGTCTCGGAGTTCTGAAATGACAATGGCGGCCACTCCACTCCTGGTTACGATCCGGACTTTCCGTAACCTTGACGACACTTACAATTTTGCGTCTCATTATATACGCGTTCGTGTTTGACAAGAAACTTCTGATAATTAACTCGAACAGCCTAGATTGAGTCGGAAGCAATACCTCAATAGACAACCAGAGAAGTTAAGTCAACCTAAACAAACTCTTAACACTGATCTCTGTTTTATGACATGGCTCCTGTTAAACGGCCTCGGGCTCAGAACCGTCATAACTGTGAACAAAAAAACAGGGATAGAAACTACAGAAAGCGTACAATAGCAATTGTTATTCTTTCGGTGCGAGAAGCGAAACAAAGACAGGCGAGGTTCCGGGCCACACAGCGAAGGCAGTCTGTACTTAATGGAGTTGATAAACGCGGGTATCACTTCGGGTTTTATAGCCCAAGCAAGACGATTCAGACTTGGTTTATATACTGCCTATACGGCCACCCAATTATTATTATTTTGGTTTAGTGGACAACTCGAGTATTCAGGCTTTGTGATGTTTGCTTTACACATTCCGTTTCGCTGCAGAAGGCAATGATGTATGATTGCCATGTGTTTCTTGAATGTAGGAATTAAATCCTATATCTAACTGCTGACACTGCGAGTTGATCTAAATGACAACTGGATACCTGAGATATACCACCTCACTATCATCTACACCAGCTCTTAACGCCCGTGTTTGTAATAAACTATCGATTCTGTCCAGAATAGGAAAAACAAGGGTATTCTACAGCGCCGTAAATATTGAAAATCCTTATATTTTATACTCTCACATGAACGTCTTGCTCAACATATGTATATTTAAAAAAACTTTTTTTCACCTGATAATGTCTATACAAGGTCTTAAACAATATACAAGGTATAATATTATTTACCTATCTGACGATTAATGTTTTATTATCATCACAAAGACATTACAAAGATGTTTACAACAGTCAATTAACTTATAAATCTGGCAACGTCATCAGATACTAATCATGACTAAGAATGTCTTCTGGTTGTCCAGAAAGCCCCATGCACATCCAGTTCATCGCTTCGTGATAAGCCAAAGTTCCATGCTCTGCTCATTGTTGTATGTTAAACCCGAAATTCCTGTTCTCAAGAACATTTATCTTTAACATGGTGGTCATGTTTACAAAGGGAGAGAGGCATGGCCTGAAAAGTGCGTCAAAAGTTATGTTTTGGGCATAGCTGGACTCTTACACCATGCCACATTTTTCAGAGATTAATGGCCTCACATATCACTGAGAATTAATCAAAATGTTCAAATCCAAATATTCTTCAGAGTTCCTCAGGTGTCAGCATTAAATTTTAGCAAATGTCAGCAAAGGGTGTGAACATCTGTATAGTTGACGTAACATCGTAATTTTGAAGACTTTGATAGGGCCTTCACATGCAAATAAAATGGCATGAGCTGAGATGCCAAAAAATATAATATACCTTATTAACTGTAGATGATTTGTGGTGAACCATGTATGGTAAATTATCTAACGAATGTGTAGGATCGCATCAACAATAAATAAAAAGCTATACACACTACTCGACATGCACGTGTGTAAACAAATCTATTTGTATGGGAAAAAAATTTAGTTTCCCTTTCCATTAAGTGGCCAATAAGACACCTGTTCAGCGGTGGTTATTAAGAAGCTGAATTTATTCAAATATAAATCCACCCTGAGAAGTAACCATTTCAATTAATTTTGTAATTTTACATATTACTGAATCATACATGTATATGGATGTGTAGTATATAGTCCTTATATTTAACTCACAATGCAAATGGACACAGATTGTACCAATTATTTTACAAAGCTTTCGTATTCAGACAGGTATAGTTACGCACTAATAATTCTTATAAGAGGCATCTGATATTTTTGTGCCTCGGGCACAACAATATCATACTTAGGAAACATTTGCGTCCAACGGTGTACAAGCGCAAAAAACTGACTGATCCATCGACCTATAAACAGAACAAGCCACTTATATAGATGAATTAATCACTTATCAAACAGGTTATATATAGGCCCCGACTATCAGAATAGTCATCAGCTCAGAATGTAACTATATATGGCAAGTTACTAGTCAGAGTCGCATGTAATAACTGCAGCAGTGCTTTGGGAAGTTTTTTGTGACGTAGCTGGCACGTATTTCTAGGCATTATGCGAATGAGTCCTTCGGTTACGTTTCCAGCCTTCCTTGCTCACTATACATCTGAGATCGGCCATTAGCCCAGTATACTCATCATTCATGTTGGTGGATGGATACATCTTTGGAACAAGTACACGGACCACAGCTATTGTATCCATTAAATATGCCATCTTCAATGAGCTTAATATTTCTTGATGCGTTATAATACCACTTTACTGAGACGGGGTATCGTTTCCACGTACATGTCTATGATGATGATTCACTGTTAATTGTATACTGACCGATCTTTAACAAATGTGGTTATGAGTGTGCTTTTGACATCGGGTGATCTGATGTATGTAGCGATAAATGTTCATTGTATTATTTATTGGCGATGTTACCAATGAATCCCCGAAGGATTTTGGGGTTTCATAAAGAAAAAATCTTGAAATTTCTAAACACCACAGAGGAAATGGAGTGAAATGTAACATCAGCTTCTCCCTATATTGCTTGATACACATGTCTTAAATGTTGTCTTTAATGAGTAAACCCTATAACCATATTCTTCGAATATTGAGACCTTGAGACCAATAAAGATCTTGAATATTTAAGATCTCGAACCTTTGTTGAATTTTGAAACATTCTGGTGAAAAAGTGACATGAAATATTTGAAATCTTTGAATAATTGAATGTTAGAAACTGACTTCACCTAAGAGGAATAAAGTAAATCAGAGATAAGAGAAGTGTAGTTAAGGAAAGACTAAAATAAATTTTGATCGAAGACAAAATTATAGAGCCTTTCTGTCCATCTGTTACCCGCTGAATGTTTGCCCTTCTAAAGCATTGTTCTCGGCAGTAATAACCGAACGCTTGTTTCTAATGTTACCCCTAGCCTAATGGCTTCCCAAAGGTATCCCTCACCAGTACGATCCTCATGTCGGGCACGTGACTCTGACGATAGCCTTAAGGTTGTATAACACCGGATTACCTCAGAAGAGCTCGGAAGACAATGCTTGAGGAGATGGCTGAGTGATGTTCTTACAGCACAGTCCGAATGTGGGCTGTTCTCCACTGACCACTGGTCATCTCGTGCTTCTCTCAGGACAATAGACTACAGATGAAGATGGATTATAGTCGAATGAGGGTCCGTCTTAGTGACATAACTCGGGCCGGACCACTTCTAACCCCCTTTGTACATCTTCCGCCTTCGTTATCCACAACAGTTCTCCCTGACACCGAGCTGTAACATCACACTTAGACGATCAGTTTCGTTGGTTTAGCCTTATACTGTAATTATCCTCGCCAGATCAGTCCCGGTTACCGCGGCTTCTGTTTAAATGTTAGCATTTTGACAAATACGTTGATTACTATCACACCTGCTGGCAGTTCCATCCTGAGGTCTATATCGCAATCTGTCGCGTTTTGGGTTTTTTCTAAACCAAAGTCCCTGATTTCTGCACTAAGCCGCGGGGTAGAGCCCGGACCTTCAATCTTCTTCCAAACACCATTTATACACACTGTACCACTGATGCAGAGATTAAATGTTCTGAATCGGATACAACTATGTACTCAGAATATCCACAATCGGGCTCGGTAACGGTGAAAAACAAACAGACCAATCAGAGGTTTGATGCAATTAACAGTGAAATAAAGAATACAGTTATGAACAAAGTTGTCCGAATGTGACTTGTAACAAGTCGCAAACTTGACACTTTACCATACTAAAATCAAGATTAAAACATTCGATTTATTAAATATGCAGCTTTGCGTAAGTATAAATTCGAGATGCGGACAAAATTCTTGCAGAATTTTATTTATTTTTATTTATAAAATACTGGCCATATTTATAATCACTGTGACGTTTTAAGATAACCGTTGATTACTGATTAAATCTGGGCCAGAGTCGTTTTCCTCTTGAGCGTTAAGATAGGCGGGTGTGTATTACGTCACACCAACAAGCCGAGCGCGAGAACGATGTTAATCGGACATGTGACCGCCACGAGACAGGTCACGTGCAGACAATATTGATGTTGAATATACTGATCTGTAGGATAACCGGGATCTTGCTAATCCAAGGCTGTTCGCACGTGATGGGGTGTGCCACTTTAAAAGACTTCACATTCCAGAACCCCAAAGCGCTCCAACAATACATTACCCTAGTCAATAGAATGAACACCTGTATAAGGGTAGGCCAAATTGTTTTATATATTTTTCGTGAAAAAGCAACAGCATTTTTTTTTGGTTGTTAGCGTTAACCTAACCTTTAAAAATATGTAAAAAAAGCATTCATAAATGTTAACTATATATATTTATCTCTCCTTTTGGCGGATATGTTTTCTCGTTGTGCATGGAAACATGGTCAAAGTAAACGCGGCGAACTCTTGATGACCATGACCAAATTAAAAAGAAACAAAAAATATAAAGCAGGAATAAAACTGATAAATCGAGCTGATAAAGGCAGTAGACTGGTCAGGCAGCTGGTCGAGTGAGGCAGATATATATCTGTGGTCTGCTGACCCGTGGTCACATGCCGACCTCGTCTTTGATCAAACATCATTACAAATACTGATCTGTTCCAAACATCTAATTAGGGACGGTGTTACAAAAAGAACCACAAAAAAGACGACTGTTTAAAACGCGGGCAATGCTTGTAGCGGCAGCCATCATGGCTGTTTAGGAAGAATAAAGCACTAGTCACAGCTATCCCTCCAGAATCTTTATGTCCACAACATGGACGAGTGTAGTTGTCATCCGCATCAGGTTTTGTTACACGAGCTCCGAGACAACACGCAGACTTACAATTACAAACGGTACATAGTACTGTATCAGGTGCTCTCCTTTACTTGATTTTCTTTTTGTGTGTGTGTGGGGGTGCAAAACTAAATGCTTAAATGTTCACTTTTAACAAGATTAAAACATTCTTTCGTGATAAATTTTGATCATGATAAGTTTGAATTAGATTTACTGGGCATTCTTGCCAAAGTGAATATTAATCCACCAAATTTAAATAGAATATTTGCTTTCATCTCAAACATGCTATTAGATTATTTCATATTCGTTCCTGATGAATTTGTAATTACTATTTTTAAATAAGGGTAAAGACAGATTAACGTGTGTATTAATGGAGAACTGTTTTTCTCTAGCCCGGGGGAAACCCATTGATGGTTTTGTAAATAGGATTTAAAGTTGTGCATATATATGACTGTAAAGAAGGACACAGCCTTCCTTTAATGCTTCTGTGAGCAATTTTGTTTTGAAATAGAACAGAATTATTTCGGTATATGTACATTAAACATATGATTTGAATTAAAAAATTTGCTTCCATTCGTGTGCAGTATACAAGAATGTTCATGTGAACGAAGCGTCTTTTTTTTGAAAAAGACAAAAAGAAGACCGCTGCACAATCATAACCTTATTTTCATTGTATGAAATCTTTGCAATAATAATGTGTTTGATTTAGACAAAATGGGCCAAACATAGTTCAGCGGGTGAAACGTAGTTTAGTGGATCATGCAGAACAAGCGCGCTCTGCTCTCAAATCTGTAGAATTTGACAATGTGTTACGATGGTATTTTTACTCTGCATCCTTGTACCAAGCCTTGATCATCATTACCTAAATATCATGACTTGGATTTTAGACAAAAATCAAACATCATTATAGTTATACTTCACTTACAATTACTTTTTCGCTATGACATGCATTGGAATATGTTGAAGCATTTTATTTTGTGTACTGCAACATTTAATTGTTGTGAAAATTGTCAAAAATACCTGACACATACTTCTGCTTTTGCACCAAAGCTACTTTTGAATAAGTGACATTAACGCATATCTTGAAAATGAATGCTGACGTAGCTGTAGCTGTCGAACACGTGTTGCAGTCAATTTTACACATGCACCAGGGCTTTTTATCCGTGTCGATGGACAAAATCGGGTGCATGGTTTGTTCAGGTTAATCACAAAGCAAGACTTTGGGGGCTTTTGTGGTCAGAGGTTCGATAGTACAGCCTTCTATTTATCTGAAAGTGACCAAGTAGATACGGGTAGATATAAATACAATCTAATATAAATGAGAACAAACTCAAGAAAATTAAACGAGCGTAAATAGTATTGAGCCGAGATAGCAGTTCTCCAGTACGTGTCAGTCCCTGCCACTTTTACTGTTTTTTTATTCGGTCAGTTTAATATCTTCTCTTTTATGAACTTTCTTAACAAAGCTTTGAAATATTTTATTAGAAAGCGTGTACAAGTAATAGCATGTAAATGCGACCCGTGTCTATATGAGAAGTGCATTCAAGCATACTGTCATAAACATACACTTTCAACGGTAGAGGGAAAGGATATTGTAACAGTTTCCAAAGGTAAATAAATGGATGTGGTAGGCGTATATATACGGTTAATATTTTCCAAATGAATTCATTTCAATTACTGACCAATAAATCAAGGTTCAAAGAGGATTACATCCCACATTGGACGCGCGTTTGTGGAGAGGTCCGCTTGGCAGATCTGAACAATGTCTCCGCCCAGCCGTGTTACATATTTCCTGAGAAGGTAGATGTGGTTGTGACGAGGAATGGTCGAGCCAGCGGGTAAGGCATGGACAATACCCTCGTCTCGCCCGCTCTGCTGCTTAGATTTATCAATTCACGCTGGTCACTCATCCATTACCCGGCACGAGCACGGCGACTTCCGCGGACAAAGCTCCAATGAACTTGGCCCAAAAGATTGTATATATCCTTATTTAGAGATTATAATCTAAGAGGGTTCGGCTCTTTTAATCCTGAACGTAAACAATAGCGCTCGGACTAGTAGCATTGTGTCCATGTAAACGCTCTTGAATCGTGCGCTCATCAAAGACGCATAAGTAATCTACAATCTTACCCATTAACACTGGACGCGGCGACAAGAACTTTCTGAGGTTTTTGAGAGAACTGCGGGGCAAAAATTAGCTCTATAAACCGCAAAGGCCTGTAGAAAGAGTAGGTAGAAGCTGACCGCCACTTCTGTCTGAGGTTGATTGCGATTTAATTAGCTTTAAATTAAAGGATTTGGTTCAGCTGCTGGAAACACGCAGAAATATACATATAATGTTTTGTAAGCTTGCACAGAAGCCCTCATGTGCATACAGATATTAATAAAGCTGGGGCATCCAGCCGTATACACTCAACCAGAAACTACGCCTTTTGTTTATACGTCTGTCTCTATATGCAGTGACTGAAAGCAAATGATAAACACCATTAAAACTAAATGATCAAATATCTAGAATTTTAGCTGACATATATATATTGCCATTCGTGTTTCATAAAACTAAAATATATTTTAGCATAGCATTTAGTGTAGAGTGGTGAACGTGCATGGTAATATTTATGTTTTGCGCTGCATTTTTGAACAGTGAGGTTTCAGAGATCGTATTTTGTAGGCCAGTATAAATGAGTGTTTGTATATAAATCAAGCAAAATGAAGAGATAAACATTAAAACAATGGGATTGCAATCTTGAGTATTTACGTATTTTATTTTAATGTGGATCCAGTATGACGCAATGTATGACATCCTATAGTCTAATAAATAACCAATGATCATCCATCAAGTTAACTATCGAAGAAGGATCTCTCCTCTAAAGTTGGAATTCTTGTGCGTAACAAGCATGACTAAGCCAACCACATCAAAGTTAATTTGAGGAATCCCAAATATCAACAGATAAACTCTTGACTGAATAAACCTTTGTCGGTTCTATCGGAAATGGTGCAATGTTATTGCGTGAAGAGGCGGAAGATGTACAAACAGGGCTAGAAGTGGATCGCACCCGATTACATAACTAAGACCATCCCGCACTCAAGCAATCCATCTTTATCTCGACCCTATTGTCCCGCTAGAAGCACGCGATGACCAGTGGACGCAGAGAATGGATGAAATCTGCCCACGTTAAGAGTTTGATGTAATAATAGCGGATTGGGTCAGAGTTAATATCCAAACAGTTGTCGGTACCTGAATGCTTGGCCCTTGTCCCCATTACTCAGCATTATTTAAATAGGAATTCAGTCTGAATTCGTCATTATTTCACTGATTTTTGTTATGACGAAGTAGGATGAATAATGGAACTTGCAGGTCTCACACTAGCCCCTTACATCAATGGAGTGGAAAGATTTATTACTTCGCACGCATTGTTGGTTGCGCTTATATCAGAGCTTTATAGGATTCATTAGGATTTCAGAACAGATGTCTAAGACGTTAATTTAAATAACCGCCAAACCCCTGGTGGAACGCAACAATTACACGAAAAGCCATTTATCAGGTGTACACATTATGTGAAGGGGTTTATCTGGCCCAATGGACAGGTATACCAATTTATGTACAGTCAAAATCTAAATAAGAAATATTCTATTGTACAGAGCATTACTTTAGGCCGTAGAGAATTGATCTCTTTTTACTTAAAATAACAAACTGACAAAACATAAACAATGCCAGAAGAAAGGCAACGTCTGAATAGCCAAAAATCATATATATACTGTATATATACATGAACATTAAAGAGACATTAACAAGTTCATAGATTCGGATATGGAAAGTCACAAATTATAAATTTAATGTTTGTTATTCTGTATCTTGTACAGACAATACATATTTTGAAACACTGAGTCATTGATGTTGAGTATCATGCAGGTAGAGTTTGGGGCTTTTCAGGTTTAGACCACATAAATACAAGGTATATTTCCCAGTTACACTCTGACTATCTAGGAAACTTTATAAAATCTCACTTTATCTTATCATATTATTCCAAATATGAAAGGGAACAATTAGGGAATTTAAACCAGGAAACATTCTAAAGCTCAAAAACAGCTGATTTATAGTGTTTGAAAATATAATAGAAAAGAATGGTATGCCGTGGTTTATATATTATGTGGTATGAGAACAAGATGGATTTACATTCTAGCTTCAAGCGAGGAAACCTATATAATGTGAATGTGCGTATCTTGCCGACACGGTTTGCCATAGAAGGCTGGGGTGCTGTGTGGTGAAAAAGAACCGTTTGGCACCGCTCAGACACCGTTAACTATTATATCGAGATGAAGCCCTGTATAGGCTTATATTCTTGCACTAGCCTTTGTTATTCGGTGTGTTTATGGGCGTCTACGTGATCAGCGATACCTTTCTTTGTCTCTCCTATGTAGTATATGTCCATGCATTTCTATAGGTAGGTGTTTCTATCTCTGTGAAGATCCAGGTAGCCACTTGTTAAGGGGCCCGTTAGATAACACCTGAACATACCTGGTTGATGGTGAAGCCGGAGGGGACCTAACTGGGCGCGTGTTATACTCCTGGGGGTGATCTGACTTACACCCTATCCATCATGGGATATTGTTATCGTAAGACTTGATGCATGAAAGTTACTTAACCTACAACAGTCTATTATCTTCTTACCTGACTGGAACCCCGGGGCAATGTCTTAGCGCTACAGATAAGACGATTCTGACACAATACACCCAGCTCCGTAATTGGCCATTCGCGCCAAGAGGGTGGTGATAATGTTTATATCCATAGGTAAATCCACGCTATTGTTAGCGGAATTTGGCGGAGTTCTTCTTTCCAAAAGACCTAAAGAAAGAATCAACAGATGTGTAAAAGGGTCGAGTGTTGAATAAGGCGGTTTCAAAAGAAAGACGTCTATGCTGCATTTACATAAATATCAGCATTCTTCACAGCCTATAACCGCCAGACAAAAAAAGGTGTTATTTCTTAACCTTTTCGGTCCCACCCAAACACCATGCATAAAGTATGGGCAGGGGCAAGACATGTGTGACTTACTGCATGTTTAACTGACTACGGGGGGAAATATACATTGGTATTTCACCTCAGACTGCCAAATATGTTGTAATTCTTCATGAGGCAAATTTTCAGTGCGTCAAAAACAGCTCATATGGATAAGCAAAATCTCATGAAAGATCACTTCTCTTTCACTGCAAGCAATACAATTCTTCACAGTCATACTGGTATAATCTTATTCTGAGAAAAACATGGATTGATATTTCTGCTTATAGTGACCCATCAAACGTGAATCACCAGCGTTTCACCAACGTCATTATTCTTTACTGTTAGTAGTGTAACTCTACGACCGGCCCCATGCAGTATAAAGACCATTTTCTGCCATTTTATTTCTCTGGGCCACCATTCCTTATGCGAGTAAACTATTCGACCAACAATTCCACCTGGGTCATCTTTTGACAGGTATTCAGATTTATCTTTCTTCGGGGGTGTAGATGCGGATGGCCATAACCTGACCCCGGGGAGCTCCACCCGAGCCGACCGCACCTCGGGGTCACGTATCAGCCATTAGTTTTGGCAGGAGAGTACTTCGGCACGCTCCGTGTACCCGGTCCAACACACTCACAGGTTTGTTAGATGGCTGTAATGTACTCTCTGTAACGCTTACCTTCCTCACCATTTGACTCAAATTACGACGCCATTAATGTGCCTCAAAGGTCCATATGAAATTAAAATGTTAATTTGGGCCTTTCTTCTCACTGATATGCTAATTTTTTGGCTGTTATATAGTTGTCAAGTCGAAAAATAACTGTTTTATCCCAGTATATATAGTCACGAAAATATTTTCGACGAAGTCATTAATTTGTCCACAAATCGAATAAAATGGGATATAGAACGAACAGTGTGATGAGCACGGTATCAAAAACATCGCGTCTGCGGCAACACTTTAGGGATTCATATTCTTGAGAACGTTCAAAAAATGTTTGATGATTCAAAATCAGGAAACTCCCCATAACAAGTGCGGCATTTTATACTGGAGTTGCTGAATATTATTCCATTTTCCGGGCTTGGAAATATCCGTTGTTTTTAACTGAGGTTTGACTAGCAAAGATAAGCTGGCGAAGTCAATACAGAATCCATGCACCATCGGATTCACAATTAAGAGGTAAACTGAGACACACAGACGAATATCTTGGCTTCTCGTGATTGGTATATGCATTTCAATTTGCGTAAATTTTGATGAAAACACCTTACACAAGTTGCAGGAGATTTCATTTATCTGCCACAGACAAGTGAAAAGGGACATTTATCTTATTTCGCCATTTGAGGCCGTTTTGTTTAGACAACAACGATGGCAGTGCTTCTGAAGACCCTGCCACCGTGTATATACCAGACGTGCATGTTTAAATATATTCATGACTACCATTAAGCAAAAGAACAATAAAACCATTTCACCAATCGTTTCTACAACTAAGTATATTGTCCCAGTTTCTACACCTGCTGCATATATTGAGAATAGCCACAAAAATGTTGTAAATGACACGTATATAGTAGTTCGTATGCTGCATGCCTCGTAATTTTAGCTGGGCACTATATTGGGATTCTATGTGTTTTATATGTCAAGCCAAGATGCTTTGTGGAAACAGAAAGCGTACATTCTCACGACATAAGCGCATCAGCACCATAGATTATACCGCATGCATGCGGAGAGTTCACGGAGTTCTTTCCAGAAAAGTTTTGTACAGTTTCTCACCACACGTTGACGGAACGCCACCATTGTATATAGACAATACACTGAAATATTCATCGATCTAAGAGAAAAGCAGCGATCTGTCTAAAGCCACGTGGGTCCTGGTCCTGTCGGACGATTGTCAGTGACAAGGTCTTAAACTGACCATTGTCCAACACCAAGCCAATGGCTGGGCAGATCCAAGTCTTTTTTTTTTTGGTTATGTGTCACTTAATTGAGAAATAAATTCATTTCAAGAAACTATTGATGACTAGAGGTGAGTTGAGAAATTTGAGGCGAGTGGCCATGGTTATTGTATAGAGGTGTGTGCTCTGCCTGGGTCAAAGGAGGCACAACTCGTTAACCAGTAACCATTACAGTTGTCAGGGTAAATACACGAATGTTCCTGTCTGACACGTGCTGGCCCGCCACTGACCGATGCAAGGTCTGGGTCGCCCATTACACAGCGTTCTGTCTGACACTGATGTATAGGAAGGGGGTCGGTTTGAACAGTTCACCTGACCCCGGAAGCTGATCATCACGTGTCTTTTTTCTGACCTTCACTCTCGTGTTTTTACCTGACATGCCTATAAACAATGATGAGCACGTGGAGCGTCACAATAACCAAGGGAGATAAATCAAATGTTCTCAATGTCCATACATCTTCCACTTGAGAAATGGCAGTTGGAATTTTGACAGACTTTCCCACAAGACATTAACAAAAAATGGACACAAAACAAAAACATAATGCTCGCGTTTGCTGACAACTGTGATTTATATATTGATTCTGAATCTACTGGCTAGCGCCTTGTGTATGTCCGATGTGTAAACCACAAACTGTATCCATGCACACACGTGTCAGTCCGGGCGATCACGTGCCTGGCTACCAAGATCGGCTTCATTATCACTGATCAGACCAATACTTGCCACACTTAAAACAACAGTGAGGCACGAGTTGTCGTTTACGGGTAGCCGTAACACATACGCACCATACCATATCCATCTGTTACTGCTTTTTTGTAGCTACTTTTATAACCGAGAAAAAAGCCGAATCTACCGCATCAAGATTAAGCCTTACCCTTCAGTGAACATTGCTCGTACAATTGACTTAAGTATCCATACACTTCCATTTTTCCACACGCGTAACCGCTAATACACAGACCTCGTCATAAAGGCCCTATGTAGGTGGTCTTTATATTGTTAATTGTGGTTTGTTGGCTGAGGTTTATAATATTATCTAAAATGACTTTATGACATGCACATTTTTGCTTGTTTCACACGTTTTTCACAAAAGTATATGATCTATATACGGGAAGCTGCAGCTGCCAAATGTAACAGTGTAACTCGTCAACACCAGCAGCTAATGTCATGTTTTAAACGTAAAGAGTGCAGTTTTCAAAATAATCCCATACTGCTAATGAGGTGGTGAGCGTTTACTTTGCGATTGTGCTGTCCCATATATCGTGGCCATTTTCAGAATCCAATTAATCGTCACTTCCCAATAACCCGTTTAGCTAGCATTATATCAGCCCTTCCAAGGATTTTACATAGAGGTTGCTCAGTGATCAAAAGACATGTACTTGTGGTGCGAAACTGTCACTTGTACAAGAAAAATAAGGAAGATTTCGATCCACGAATCATCACCTGCGATAATTTTTAACAAATGACACGTAAAATTACGCAGTTGTTAACAGGTCAAAATGGTGTCCATTTTAGTAGTTTTTCCAGGCCTAAAACACCTGAACAGGATCAGTAGTAAAATTTCCTCTCTAATGGAATATTTCGGAAATGATAAATGATTTTAATACATAAACTAATTACATTTCCAAATACGTCTTTACTTAAAAGAATATGTTTGACAGAAATTGAACATAATGCGTCTGAATGTATTTTTACCTGTGCAAAACACTAGTCATATTTGGTTTCATCGATGGTATCTTGAGAATAACATTATCCGATTAAATGTTGATTTTGTGTAGTTGGATTTAATAGTCCTTGATTGAAAAGTAGGAAACATTTTTTTGTGCAACAAGTTGAAATTGTTGTTACAAGCTTTGAATTATTTGAACATAGGATGTAAGAACTTCTGAAACACAGCTAAGCTCTCTAAAGATAGATACTGTTAATAAATAAATTCCTAAATTTATTTAAGATATTAATCTTTCTATTCTGCTATCATCTGCACACGGCTGGACTGTGGCCACGGGTCTGAGTTGACTGACCATCATTGACGAGTGTCAACACATTACACGGTAACGCTGTAACACATCTAATAGCCATCATATCAAAAAACACGTGTCGTGTGTTGACAAGCCACTGGTCATCCACGAGACCGATGAAGCAACCTGACCAGTCCACGTGTCCAATGGCGGTCAGCTCGGGTGACCAAGCCATAGACAACAAAGGAACATTTCAGGGAAATGGCAGGCTCGGACAGGACACGCGATGACAGAGGTGGCATCCATATGACCACTCCGGTTATGTTCCCACACACTTCCCCCGCACACAGCGGGTGCAATAGTTCCATGAAATCTTCAGTTTCGCACTAAATTGCCACTCGTGTGTTAACCTCATCGCTGTGACAAGTCGTCTCCGTGGGTGGTTGGGGGTCAGGTGCATGTGGTCCAGCGGGATACAGAGCAGCAGCGCGATTATCCCGTGCAGACTACTAAAAATTAATTCGCAGTAAATTATATCCTGTGAATGTATTTATACTCTATAATCCAAAGAACTGTAGCTCTCTGATAACTTTTTATCAGTCGAAGTAAAGACACAAATAGAAGTCGTATGAAATGACGATATCCAAATAGTTTAACACTAATCGGCATAATGGGTCGCAAAACTTCGCAAAGTTTCTAAACCCTAAAATTAATCTTTAAACCTGACTATAGTGAATACGAAGATATAGATCAAAAATTGGTTGTAAAATCTAATTTTTGTATAGTATCCTAGCGGCGATTTCCTAAAAGCGGTGTAGACAGACAGACAAGACGACGTTCTAGTTGATGCATATATATAGATGTA
Organism: Liolophura sinensis; assembly: GCF_032854445.1. Classification (NCBI taxonomy): domain Eukaryota; kingdom Metazoa; phylum Mollusca; class Polyplacophora; order Chitonida; family Chitonidae; genus Liolophura; species Liolophura sinensis. Next base: position 13,129,503 of record NC_088295.1, read on the forward strand.
CAACATTCTTTTGTAGATCGTGGCTAACGGACGCAAGAGGTTCAGAGGTTCAAGAGGTAAAGACACCCTGTTTGAGTTGGCTTGCATTAACATTCGAAGTAAAGAAAATCTGCATTTTATGAATCAAGGTGGGGTGTAAGGGTTTATGTTTGAGCCATACGTTAGTGTTTAGGGTTAGTTTAGAGCAGGGGATAATGTTTGGTTATGCGTTAGGGTTTACGGTTAGGTTGTATATGATTTGGTTAGGGCTTATAGTTAAGGTTAGGGACGTTCTGAATTTCCATTTTATGAATCAAGGTGTGGTGAGGGTTTGTGTTTGAGCCATAGGTTAATGTTTAATGTTAAATCAGGGCTTAGGTATAATGTTTGTTTATACGTTAGAGTTCACTGTTGGTCAAGGTTTAAGGTTAGAGAGATATTGTTACGTTATGCATGTACGCTATAGGGTCTAGGATTAGGGGTTAACGTTATAAGTTAGGGTTTGGTTGGTGGTGGTAGTTTGTTTAATGGCGTTTCCACTCTAATGAATGATGCACGCCACGATCAGTGCTGTAACCAAGTAGTGTTCACATTAATGCATTTTAATATAGAGATGAGAATGAACTATACCCTAAATTTTCCCCTAGCACATGGAAGCAGGAACCTTACTGTAGCTTCGAAGACTCTACCAGACTTCTTGCCAGGCCTTAAAATGTTGTCCGGGCGGGGGGTCTGTAATGCCAGCACAGAGTAGTTCCGCATAACAGCGATGTCTCTGGAGAGTATATTGTGGGCATCAGAACAACATATGCTCAACCTGGCAATGATCACAAACACCAGTACCATGTAAATGAAATCTGCTGAAATAAGAATTCGTTTGAATGTGCCCGGTCCTCAATCTGTTGCATAGGATTTCTGCTCGCCTGAAAGAAAGACTAACAAGGTGAGAATTATAACACTGTTATTAAATTAAGTTAGGGATGGGGGTTAAGCTTAGGAGTTTGCTATAACGTTTGGTTATACGTTAGGGTTTAGGATTAGGTTATAGGTTAAGGATATTGTTGGTTTATGGTTTAGAGCTAGAATTAGGGCTATATATTTCGCTTTAGGCTTAGGGATAGATTAGTATAGCGTTTTATGATAGAAAGAGGATTAGAATAGGATTTGGGATTTGGGTATAAGTTTAGGTTAGGATTGACGATTAGCGATAAAGCTGGGTTAGGTTACGCCGAAATACTCGTCAAAAACTTTACCGAAAGTGTCAAAGTCTATAAATGCTCAGATTCCGTGTGTGTTGAAAATTTGATTCCGACCGACACAAACTATCGCTTCTAACGTAAACTGACGCAGACTCCCATCATGTAATTCCACACAGCACGTGTCGGCTTGTCATGTCACAGGAGCATTGCAAAAAAGGCTAATAATCTACTTGACCGCGACACTAGGGCAGCCCAAGCCTCGATATTACTTATAATTACAGTCCAGTGAACCTTTTATCGAAGCCTCTCTCATCTGCAGTGATGTAATTGCACTCGGTGGAGACCTGCATGCGCCTTGAGCATGTCTCTATCCCCGGAACAATGCATTCCGACCGGTCGATGAAGTAACAAGGGTGGACGCCAAAAAACACAGCTATATATTAGCTTTGATAAGACGTGTCGGGTCAGGGCTGACCAATTGTCCGTGCAGGCTTTGTTAGCCAATTCACAAAGAGGGTTTAGCACATATATACCAAGGCTGTATGACCCAGGTCAGAGTGATAAACTATACGGCTGTGCTGTAATTACGGCTGGTTCTGTATTGGACGTGTGAGAGAAGGACAATAGAGATTACGGATTTAGCAGTGACCAATTCCGCGTGAGTACAGCCGCCTCGCAGACACTAGATAATCGTCTGATTTATAGAGGTAATGCAACTCTTGCAATATGAGGTCGATTCCATGCCGGTCAATGTCACGTTCTGTTTCTGGGTATATAGGCCATTAACACCTGAAACTGGCTATAATGTACAGTGTTATTATGGCCAAACACTAGGCAACCTCCACCGTTCAATTCTTAATCGTTCCCAAAACTGTGGATACTAATTTCTCAGAATAAATGGGAAAATGATATTTCCATATATTACAACACGTGAGCTGCTGCAAGTAAAACCACAAAGCAGAATATGTATGAAGAGCCATGCAGCTGTATGTATAGCACATTATAGATTTAAATACGTATGTTTTCTGTGGGCATAGCTCCGTGGATGCCGCATATGTTGGACTGACAAACAGGTCGCAACCAAGACGTAAATAAAGGTAAAGATCATCCGAATCTATACTCCCACAAGGACTATTTGTTACTAAACAGTAAGTTCTAGATTCTGTTCTTGTTAAAGTGTTTTTTTCGATCCAATACTATACTACATATACACTTAAAGGTATTTATAAAACAGAAATGGTATGTACAACAGCTCTATATCTACAGCGTATGTTCTTAACTGAATTATCATTTCCTATCTATTCATGTTGGTTGGGGTGATGTCACGCCGTGACATGCCCTGCGAAGCTTTCGAATTAGCTATTTGCATCATCAGTGTACTATCAGCCATATACGTGTGTACTTCACCTTACATCTGAATTGAATGTAATTTTGTCGAAAATGAGCATTGGTACAGGACATTGCCAAAAGTGAACAATTGCATACAACACTTAATCTGAAGTGTTTACGCGTTTATCTGGGATAAACACATGGGCACATTAATTTGTCTGAAGTAAAGATTTGTACATGTGTTTGATTCAGGTGAACATTTTTGTTCGACTTTGAAGTGATTATTAGTACGGCACGTGACTTGTCTTGAGTGAACGTCAGTAACCGACGTAACTGCGTCTGATGTGGACATCTATACATGGTGGGTTGGAGTCAACACACCTGACGGCATGACATAGACATGTGTACGTAACGGATTATTTATTTTCAGTTTTGATACATCTTTGTTTATTTGCAGAATTTCTGTATGTTGCGAGCTATTATGTGGTGCAGGGCAAAATCAACGAAAACAAACTGCAGGTGAAGGGAGGTAATTTACAGTGCTATCGGACCAAGTTGGGACTTGTTTCAAAGAAGTGGTCTCCCTTAGATTTATCGTGCACGGGAACAATGCACATTGCATAGGGAAATTGTCTCACGTTTAGATTGTACAAAAACGGAGAAGAATTAAACCATAATAAAATGATTTATGTGGCGAAGATACTTAATTATTTCACAACCTGGCATATAACTTAAATAATGTGGATATATAAGAAAGCAAGCTTACTACCTCGTTGCCTAGCTCGTTATGCGTCGCTTCGCTACCTTGTCGCTTCGCTTCCTTGCGGGCATTTACTATCTAGTACTACAGTTCACAAAATTATTATGGATATTTCACTTTTACAGAGCGAGTCCTTTCTCAAACAAAGGAGTTTATCCGTACCTTCCGTCGCACAGACATACTACAGCTTCACTGAATGAAAAAAGGTCTAAATCTACACACAAAACTAGCTTCATTGCGGGGCCAAGAAGCTGTACCACTAAACTTGTGTCTACTCTATTAAAGAAGTCACCTCAGAAGTCTCTTTGGCAAGTGTAGGCCTACCGATGTGAAACTGTAAAAAAACACAGCTGTAGATGGATTCTTATAAACTGAAAACATCTGACTAAAATATCCATGTACTTTAAAAGGACATCTCTACTTGGAAATTCTCTACACTTTATACTACCATTAATGTGCTTTGAGTCTGGAAACCGGATAAGGCCATTATTGTTCCATCAACGTTAGCATCGCGTCACCGCTTCGTGCCATCGCTTCTTACCATCGTTTCATCGCTTCGTACCATCGTTTCATCGCTTTGTGCCATCATTTCATCGCTTCATGCCATCGTGCCATCGGCCGTAAGACAAGTGAATGAATGAATGGTTATGGCTTAACGCAACACTGGCAATATTTCAGCCATATCGTGGCGACTTAATACAAGTGATGGCGTTATGGTACATAATCTACATTTTATTACTATAGTGTCTTTCTTTTAGCCAATCGCCGAAATTTAGCTATCTGTAAATTCAGCCATGCTTTCTTTTGAGGAACAGTTGTTATAAGTTGCTTACGAAATTGGTCGTCCCGTATAAGGCCTAATTATAACACCCTTTCAAACTTTGCGGATATCGGACTCAACGCTTGGACTACATAGTGACTAGTTTGCAACTTAACATTACGTTTGAAATCCATGCAGTTGCATATGAAATTTATTTCATGTTATATCATAAAAAACAGGTTCATTTACACTGTAACAGAGCCATGGGTATATCAGCTTATTAGACTGCAATTTTACATAAGGTCGTATAAGTGAAATATTCTTGACTACGGCGTAAAACACCAATCAAATAAATAAATAAATAAATAAATCAAATACCAACAATACGCGGAAAAAGACATTACGCACTATTCCTGCCAAAAAATTCGTGTGGAAAATCTTACCAATGATATCGCCACCCAAACTGCATAAGCTTGCTGATACCTCTGTCCAGTGAGCAGTGATCACAGGTGTATAGCGACCAAGGTAAAGGATCAAGGGGGATAAACCCCTGTACCTCGGTTATGACAATGATCTCTAAGTTGTCTCCCTTGCATTAGGTGATAAATGTGGTCTGAACGTAACATGACTCAAATTTACAATCCAATTTTACTTCACCTTTATTCAAGCAATATTCTACTAAAATCCCCCATAATAACAACACACGATGTCCTTCCAGATTTTATGGTCTACTCCAAACGAAAACTAGCGATTCATCCCAATCAGAGTAATGGAGAGTACCAGTGTTCTTGACACGACCAGCTGAAGTTAACGACTTGTTACTTATTCTCGGTTCCTTATTCTAAAATGGGTGAGGCTCCAAAAGATGCAATCGCATGTCGACCATTCGCTTATTTAACAGTATATGGCGTCTTTGCATTTCCACTTGATAGCCGATTTTTCTGGCAATCCTTTCATAGAAGGGAAGTTAAATATACATTATTGTCCACCATTTAGACCAGTTAATTAGCTTTAGCAGTGATTGTGATATACATTCAAAAGTATAGCTTAAACCAGAGATCTAATATGCAGAGTGTAAATAGGTGACAAATCACAATTTCTGAAGCTTTCAAAAGACATTTTGCACTTGAGGCTTTCAACACTTTATCGCTGCCTTGATTGTCTTGTTCATATTTTTTCTCCCACGATAATACTGGTTACCTTCCTATGAGTTAAATGTTCTTGAGTAAATCAATAAACCCTGTCCATATAGACCCTCATATACAGAGAATGTCGGAAATAGTTCCTTTTGTGCCACTCTAAATAGCTATCAAATCTGTTTACAGGTCCTCTGTCGTTCACACCAGTCCAACTTATCGTCATTGAAATGGGGTCTTCCTGACTAAATAGACCCCAAAATGAACGAAATATGCAATAAAACATTAACGTCTAATATGTACAATGGAAATGACTCTGGTGACAAAGCCTTCATTTGTGCCGCCTAGAAAGACATTGTACAGTTAGAAGAATCAAGATATGAACGTTCCATCTACTTTTCATTGAGTAAATATGGGTGTTCATGTTCTCTGTGACCCTTAATTAGGGCCACCCATCTTGATCGTCCTATCCACAGCTGCGAAGAGAAATGGCTATGGAATCGCATTAGTTTCTCTTGTGCCGCTCCAAATGGCAATTAATTCTGTTGAAAAGTCCCCTATCGTGCAGACAAGACCAAATTCAAATCAATAAAATGGGGTCTTCCTGTCTGTAGTGATCCCAAAATGATCCGGAAATGATAACGTCTAATATGTATAATGTAAATGCTTCTGGTGACAAAACCATAATTTATGCCGTTCTAAAAAAGACACTGTGCAATTAGAAGGTTCAATATACGAACGTTCCATCCAATTTTTATTTGGTAAATATGGGGTCTTCATGTTCTCTATGACCCTTAATTAGTGGCACTCATCTTGATCGCAATTTACATATCCGTGAAGAAATTGCTATGGAATCACATTAGTTTCTTTTGGCCGACAGTAACAAAAGGAAACTGAACTCTAATATGTACTATTTAAATGGTTCTGGTGACCAAGCCGCCATTTGTGTCGCTCTAGAAAGACATTGTGCTCTTAGAAGAATCAATATATGAAGGTTCCATCCATGGTGTCTTCCTGTGTGTAAATATCTCAGAATGACCCAGAAATGATAAAGTTTAATATGTATAAATGTAAATGCGTCTGGTAAAAAAAAACTGCCCTTTCTGCTATTGTGCACTTAGAACATTTAATATATGAACGCTCCATCCATTTTTTATTGGGTAAAGATGGAGTCTTCATGTTCTCTGTGACCCTTTATTAGGGCCACCCATCTTGAAGGAATGTGAAGAAATGGCTATGGAATCGCCTTAGTCTTCTTTTGTGCCACAGTGTCTTTCTAGAGTTGCACAAATGGCGGTTTTGTAACCAGAACCATTTACATATAACGTGACTTTTTACCGTATATCTTGATGATTTTGGGGTCTGTACAGGAAAGCCCAATTTTATTGACAAACTTGAACTGGCATGCACCACAGGGGACCTTTGAAAAGATATGATAGCACATTACAGCGGCACCAAAGAAACTAATGTGATTCCAAAGACTTCTTCACGGTTATTCATAGGACAGTACAGATGGAGTTCTAATCAAGGTCAATGACAACATAAAGACCCCATATCTACCCAATAAAAACTCAATGCATCCTTCATATATTGAATACTTTTGGTACAAAATGATTTTCTTGACCGGCACAAATGGCTGTATTGTCACCAGAACCATTTAAAATGTACATAGTAGACTCGAATCTTTAGTTGTATACGTGGGTCATTTTAGGGTCTAGAAAGGCAGGAAGACCCCATTTTGTTGCCCTCAAGTTATACAGGTGTGCACAACAGAGGACCTTTGAAGAGATTCAATAGCATTTTAAGGCGGCACAAGAGAAACCAACGTGACTCTGTAGCTATTTCCTCAAAGGTATTCATAGGGCGACCCGGGTGGATAGACCTAATTAAGGGCCACAGACAACATGAAGACCCCATATTTACCCAATAAAAACTGGATGGAACGTTCATCCACTGAATCTTTCTGGTACACAATGTCTTTCTATAGCGGCACAGCCGGCGATTTTGTCACCAGAAACATTTATTTTATATTATACATATTAGACGTTAACGTTTTACTCTCTATCTGAATCATTTTGGGGTCTATACAGACAGGAAGACCCCATTTTATTGACCTGAACTTTGTATGCTTTGTAGGCTAAGCTTTGTATGCAAGACAGAGGACCAAACAAATTTTATAGCCATTTAGAGCGGCACAAGAGAAACTAAAGGTGTGGCTAGAACGCTCAAGATGGGTGGCACAAATTAAGGATCATAGGAAACATGAACACTCCATGTTTGCACAATAAAAATTGGATGGAACGTTCATACATTGAATCTCTCAGGACACAGTGTCTTTCTGGAGCGGCACAAATGGCGTTTTTGTCATCAGAGATATGTTTTGCTGTAGATGTGGGTCATTTTTGGGTCTTTACAGAAAGGAAGACCCCATTTCACTGACCTGAAATTGGCATTGTTGGAACATATTTTATTATTCAAAGCGGCACAAAAGAAACTAATGTAATTCGATAGCCGTTTCTTAACAGGTATGGACGATCAAGATGGATGGCCCTAATTAAGCGTCATAGAGAACATGAAGATTCCATATTTACCCACTAAAACTGAATTGAACGTTCATATATTTAACCTCTTAGGACCTAATGTCTGTATAGGGGATACAAATGACGGTTCTGTCTCCACGATCATCTACATTGAACTATTAGAATTAAATCTTTTGCTGTATATGTGGGACAAACAGACAAACAGACGTGTGAGCGTTCTGGCTGACTGACAGACAGATAGATGGATGGACAAAGGTTGAATGGGGTGACAAACTGAAATCCTAATGCCACTCCACAATATGTGTTCAGAAGCATAACGAATGTTTTCTGTATAAATAAATATACAGCAGTAAGCGACGGCCACATTCTGGAGCCACGGCTACAATTAGGAACCGGGAATAAGTAACCAGTCACTATCTTCCGCATCATGTTCCTGGCCTGTTGTAGTATCAACACTTTGAGGAATGATCACGCCACTTATCCACACCGCACTGCGCGTCAGCAACGGTCGTGGAACAAATGGTACAAAAAATTCCGTATGAAATCTCATGAAAGCGCCTTACCGTTCCACCAATCTATACGCCGACGCCAAGGTCATAACCTTGCAAATCCAATCGTGAAAATGAACTATTCTCACGGGTATATGGAAGCAGAGGTCTTTCAAGCCTAGCCTGCTATAACTTTGTGCATTTTAACTGGTCGTTAGTTTACAATGGGTTTATGGTGGTTCAGTGGATTTTGAACAGCTTTGCAACTTGTCGCTAGCAAGAAAATAATTAAAGCACCCTACCATGATGTACATAACAAATAAGAATCAAACACAGACAAACCGAACATAAAACTATATATTCACACCTGTTAAAATAGGTATTTATTCTTTCACTTTTCATTTTACTAACATTAACCATACAGACACAGAGTCACTGTTGTAGAGTTAACATAATCTTAACCGTCCGGTCACGATGAAAGTCTGCCCGGGCCACGCAACACATCCGGGCGGACGGTGGTTACACGATCCACACCGCCCCACCCAACAGCAACGAGTGGCCACGGGCAGAAGAGCCGAACCCCAAGCAATGTACTCAGTGATAGCGGGGCCGTACCCGGCAAGGCTTCCCACGGGCCGGGAGGGTCCCAGGACGCAAACACCCCAGGAGACTACGAAGTATGCTAGCTCAGTTTGGAGGGCACTCGCGACAACACCGACTTGGTGTTGAGGGGAAATTGCTCACGTTTGCTGGATTTGATCCCATATGAAACTGACTTGTTAATTTGTAAGCTGAAATAGCGTTCTGCTGATGTGTTAAGAGGTCCCATTCACCATCTTATCTACCTGTAATTTAATCAGGTCTCCCAAGAGTATATAGAATGTAGACTATTGAGAGACAAGATTGAACTACGGGTGGATAAGAGCTCCCGCACCACTTCTCTATCGACAAGTATATAACAGAGACATAAACACAGCTCTTAGACATATCTATGAGCTTGTATAACGCTTTCGGGACACACAAGTGATTCGGGCTATACATGTGGATTGCACAAACGGGCAAGCGTTGTCAGTGAATAATACTCTATATAGTCTCTATATACTCTATAAAATATTATTTCACAATTAAGTTCTTTTCAGCGCGAACTGAAGCAAAAAGAAATAATATGTATCTGTTTTGATAAACATAGTAGTATACATGACCCCAACTTCAAAGGTATAGGTTTGAATGTATGTATGTATGTATGTATGTATGTAGGCCCTATGCTTGGGGTTTAACGTTGTACTTAAAATGTTTCATTCACATGACGACACATCAGATGTGTCTACATATAAGGTGCGAAGGTATAGCAGTGGAGGACTATGGTTAACACAAAGTGCACTTGTTTGTAATATGCTTGTTTCCTGCTGCGCCATGTCAAACATTATTTTCGTAACCCCCACCACATTATGGCTATGTACAGCTACATACCTAGTACATAATCGTGTTGTGAAAGTGTCAGAGTATACCTATAGTTCATAGCAAATGGAAAGGTGACCTACACAATTATACGTTCTGACATAATTTTTCACAGATATTGCTCTATACCACAAGTGCTTAATCACATTCCGGGATTTGATACAGGCCCCTACCCGCCTGTAATTCCATTATGCTTGATGTATGGAGTAGTACACGTGGCATGTATAGACTGTACACAAGCATTGGGGTTCATTGTGTTCAGCCTTAGTCACGTGGTTTGATCTATTATTAACAAACTCGTTATAAATAGGTTGCCTTGTCAGCACTTGGTGTTTCACAACACTGACGTCACCTGGATACGCCGCTGACAAACAGCGACACTATAAAAGCCCCACCGGCCCGCTCACAACCCGGATTCGACGAGCAGATTTCCCCCGAGCTGGCCTCGGTCACCCACCTGTCACCATGACAGACTGGAAGTGGGTGTTGTCGCGAGTTCCGAAATATTTCCCCCATTCTTGGAACAGCATACTTCGTAGTAACCTAGGGCGTTTGTGTCCCGGGACCCTCCCGGCCCGTGGGAAGCTTTGCCGGCTGCGGCCCCGCTATCACTGAAATCAGTGCTTGGGGTTCGGCTCTGCTACCTGGGGCCACTCGATGCTGCTTGGAAGGGCGGTGTGGATCGTGTAACCACCGTCCGCCTGGACCGTGTGGAGTGGCCCCGGGAAACTTTCATCAAGACCGGACGGGTAAGTTAGAGTAATGTCGCACTTCAGTATACTCCCTGTGTATATTTAGGTGACAGGGTCGAGTCTATGCATAAGTCGTGATAAGATTACGTAGGTGATACTGTAAGTGCAGGCAATTAGGCTACCCTAAACAAAGCAGTACGTTAGGTATGCTGGCCCAAGACTGGCGGGAAACATTTCAGAACTCGGGAGGACACTCATGGAACGTGAAGCCATGTAAACTCTTAAGACGTATGGAAATAAAACGTTTGCATTCATTTCTGCAGATATTTTTTGTTACATGTTTTGTATTTATATACTTCATTGTATTGGATCATCTCATAAATGTAAGTACATGTATTTATATAGTTGACTGGTTTGGATCTTCTCACTTTTGAAGAGAGTAATCAAGCTCAAGATTATTTTACATTTATAGAATATACAACGGCGTTTACCATTACCAGCTGCTGAACCAAGCAGAGTACATGGTGGAGCCACAAGCTACCCGTTATCCAGTTTTCTTTATTTGTTTGATTGGCCTTTTACGCCGTACTCAAGAATATTTCACTTATACGATGGTGGGAGGAAACCAAGAGGAGCCTGGGTGAAAGCCACGACCATCTGCAGGCTGCTGGAAAACCTTCCCATGTAAGGCCGAAGAGGAAACCAGCAAGGGCTGGACTTGAACTCACAACAATCACATTGATGAGAGGATACTGGGTCATTGCGCCATGCTGGCCACTTTTCCAGCTTATGTTCATGGGCAACAGTTGTATACAGCTAGGTATAGTGATACACGGCTATCTTGAGGGGAAGGTCAACATTAGCAAATACAGTGGGAGTTCTGGTTCCAAGAGACATGAATTAATTCCATGGTTAGGGGTTTTACGAGCAGAGAAATTAACACTGCACTTGGACAACTTGTCTTCCACCAGTATGGCGTGTGTATCTGTGTGTTACATGTGGGAACCTTTGTCAGTAAAATGCCACAAGTTGATGGTTTACCCCAGGCACAATGGTTTCCTCCACCCATGAAAATCACATCACATTAGTGAAACATTCTTGCGCAGGGGACTGAACAACAATCAAATTAGATGACAAAGAAATTTAAGTTCAAATCTTAACAAAATGCAGCATTGTGTCAGTTCACAATATGATATTAGCTAAATTCGTTTTCAACCTGTACATGACTTCCTAACATATAAAAATAATTATTTAACATAACTATACATGCATATAAATGTGAATCTAGGGAAATAGGACCAATTAGTGGCAGACATATGACAGCAATATAGGTAATACAGTAAAAACGAGAAGTATTGCATAGATTGTGATTAAAAGTTTTCATGTATTAACATTTTACATTTACTCTTTCCATTTTTTCTTTAACTTTCTTTGAAATTTGTAATGATTAAAAAATATTCAAGAGAGATAATACACCAAACAGTGACCTGACTATGGTTCAAAATTTTCTGCAAATATTTTTCCTTATTTACTTCGTTTATTTAAGTCATGCTTAACTGCAGCAAAATATTATATCATGATTTAAGGAGCTCAGAAAATGTGGTTAAGTTTGAAAGAAGACAGTGGAAACGTGTAGAGATGGGAAAAAGAATTGGTTGATTCAGTCATAATTAAATATAGTATGTACAAAAAGCAATGAAATATTTTCTAGAATAGATGTCACTAGTTCACACATCACTGGAGTTCATTTATGTGCACTTTGCAAATGCACGTTTAGTAGTCAATTGTGTGTACAAGCATGGGACAACAAGGAACACTGCTGAGCAGCCTGCAGCACAACTTGAGGGTGACAATTTACATGTAACTGAGTGCCTACCCAGGCCACGTACTTTCAATGTTCATATGCCGTTGGACAAACAAGGCACACTGCTTTCACCAGCTGGTGGATAACAATACCGACATATGGTAAAAAGGCAGTCAAGGTAACCAATGAATCCATTGACCAGCAATGTTTTAGACATCCTGTCGATTGAGCAAACCTACTTTGCCATCTAGCTTGCAGTGCAGCAACCAAGTGGATGACAATTCCGCCATAAATACTGAGGTTGTCCAGAGTAGTCACTGTATCGTCCCGCACTGCCTAGTCATCCTTCTTGTAGGCCACCATGGCATCTACTTTATGTATTGTAGTGGTGAAGGACCTCAGACGAACTTCTTGCGAGTTGGCTATAAACTGAGGACCAGACTCTCCCCATGAGTCTGGAGTATCAAAGTCTTTATCTGTATACACTAGCAAGTCAAATGAACCTGAAACATGAAATGTAAAACGTAAAGCAAATATCACAAACTAACACTAATTTACTCTGGTCACTCATGGTGGGGGCTTACTGCCTCGAGAGTCAGGAGCTATGATTTACTCTGGTCACTCCCGGTGGGGGCTTACTGCTTCAGCTGTACCTGAGAGTCAGGAACTGTGATTTACTCTGGTCACTCTCAGTGGGGGCTTACTGCCTCAGCTGTACCTAGAGTCAGGGGCTGTGATTTACTCTGGTCACTCCCGGTGGGGGCTTACTGCTTCAGCTGTACCTAAGAGTCAGGGGCTGTGATTTACTCTGGTCACTCCCGGTGGGAGCCCACTGCTTCAGCTGTGATTTACTCTGGTCAGTCCAATTTCCTCCACCCACAAACCTGACCGCCAGTATTTACATGAACAAAATTCTTGAGTAAAGTATTAAACACCAGTCGAATAAATGTAATTATCTTCAAACTTCAAGATGTTACTTTGAGACACCATCTCCTGTATACTGTTTTAGGCAACACAATATTCTGACATACTGATGAAAATCTTAACATACTTGTTCTTGATTTGATTACAACTCAGATGAACAGATGCTGTCATAACAAGTCAAATTTGTGCCCTTGCAGAATTAGCTGATCCATACCAACTGTAATATCCAACAATACCCAACCCTCCCACCCCAGTAGAATCTGCTAGAAAGATAAAGCAAGTTCAGTTAATAGGGAAAAAGTAAATTAGTCTCTGATAACAGTTTGTTAAAGTATACGTTGTCTACATTTATTTTAGTGTTCATATCTGAAAACTGAGACCATTTCTGAACAACTTTTTTATTTTATTCACAGTTTTCTTACATATTCCCTATCTGCATGGCGCATGAATTACACCAGGCTGCTGTTGGAGAAAATGTGTTTGACAGAACAGCAAGAGTAGCCAGAGACTCTGACCTGGATCATATGATCAAAGCAATGATCAGATTAAACATGAATGAAAAAATATGAATAAGTCATTTAATCTAAAATGTACCACAAAAGAAGCCATCAAGAGTACACTGAAAGCACTAATATTCAGTAATACCACGCTTGGGACTGAACCTCAAAAGGAACATTTGAACTGAACAGCACTAGAACTGTATAACTAGAAATGTCATCTAAGCAACTTTAAAATTGTGTACTTTACAATTTAGGCTTATTCATCTTAAAATCGATAAGTTTCTTGGGTGCATTACAATTTGTCAACTATGAGTTTTGAGAATTTCAAAAATGTCAGTTACATATCTTGGTACAATTTTAGTTAATGTATTCTTAAATTCTTAAAATTAAAGTTAAAAAAATATATATATACATACATACACATTTTTGTACACCTTTTGAGGTTCATACAGATGATGGGCCCATTGGTCTTTCATTCTAAGAACTTACATGCCTCTTCCAGAAGGGGTAAAAATGTAACTGTAGCTGTTATCTGTCGTATCACATCACAAATCTCCTTTTTGATGTCTTTTTCAGATTTCTCTCTTGGTGCACTAAAACAAAGCAAGAGACTGCTAGTTTTAACTTATTATTTAGAATTGTACTGTAATAAGTTGAAAACACTTGGCCTCCAAAGAAAATTCAAACAAATGGTTTTACTCCAGATGAGATTAATTCCAACCCAGCACCAAAAAAACTTTATATCACTGTTAACACCTTTTTCATGAGTCCGACTGATAGAGATAGTACCTGTTCTCTGTTACTGTTTTATCACATTCCACATCAAACTGCCATCTTTCCAAAACCTCATTGGTGTCCACACTAGCGATAACGACCACAAGCTTCTTAACGGTCATTTTATACAACCACTCTGAAATTCAGACATACAAAAACCAATTATAATTAACAAAAACTTAAGGCGTGTTAAGGTTGTCTGTTCCACAGTTGTGTTGTCCAAAATGTCGAATGTAATAGTACTAACCAAACAACTTTTACAAAAAAAAATATTGATAAAATGAGATTCACCTGTCTGAAAAGATGTATAACAGGTTAGCATAATACTATGTCCTTTACCATCATTACACCAATGCTGCAGTCATAATTATGCAAAATGCATCGCTTGAAAAAAGCAAGATTCTTGATGTAATATAGTACCACACTACTTATTGATAAATAACCAGACATACATAAAAAAATATTTTAAAAGAGTAATATGCCTGATTTATCATACTCCACAGTATAGTATAAATTTCTATGCATAACAAGTTATATTTCAAACTAATAATATTCACCTCCATTAATACCCTGTCTCTCACTCTTCATTAATACTATTAAGACCATTTACCTTTGATATGGCCTAATACTTCGGCCAAGTATTTCTTGAGCACCTGATCTGTTGACACAAGTAGTGTCAAGCCATATTTCTGTTCTCTCGTAAATGTCTCTGGTGGATAAATTCCTCGCTGGTACAGAATGCTATTAATCCCATATTCTGGAATACAAACAACTTATGTAATGTGGTGCCTATGACAGCACTGTGTATGTCAAAGAAAAACAACACGTGAAAAAGTCATCAACAAAACAACTAGATAAGACATGATGATGACAGATCAGGGTCTACAGGTAGCATTTAAATACCCACACCATCTACCTCTCTCGTTTGATCATTGCTGATTGAGAAGCATACAGATTATAAAGGCTAGACAGCCAATAAATACGACTGGATAAACACGAAGGTTGTTAGGAATAGGTCTGTTAGACCTTACACTAGCTCTATGGGGCTATGTTTATGTAGAAATACAGCCCTATATGCAAGCATATACGTATATCAAACGCAGATATGGACAGGGATTTTGGACAACCATGTCATACAGCAGACAACACCATTATGTTGAGGACAGCACAATGAAAACTGAGGACTGCAGGGTAAGTGAATGCTTGTATATAGGGCCACGTATATGTACAAACACAGAGCTGGCCCTAACCATGGAGATAAATATGCCTAAGTTACCTTGCATCTGTTCATCATACAACGTTTAATTCATGATTAGACCACTGTTCTTCGCCAGCTCCTCACTCAGACACTGACGTCATATCCTTTGCCCCTTAACGATAACGCATCCTCAGCTTCACTACCCTCAAGATGGGCCAGCACTAGATACTAACCCTACCACGAAGATACTCATATCACTTATCAGTCTCATCCTTACGGCTTTCCTCAAATTACCCTTTAAACAACAACAACATTCTGCTGCCGTCGATATGGTGTCTTTTTTCAGCAACATCACATTGTCATCACGTAAAAGTAATCACCACGACGAGGTTAATCAAACGAAAACACCCGACGCACTTACCAAAGAATTCTGCGACAATATCTGTCGATCCTCTCAAAGTTATCGCATTCTTGGATGCTACTTTCGTACCCGCCATCTTTTTTGAAGTAGCGGTAATATACAGCGCCGCCTGTTGCTTGCTAAAAGTAATGCACTTCTAGGGGAGACAACCACTGCTGACAAAAAAATTATATTTTCCACAAGTTAACACATCATAGTTTCACATAGGTCACACTATCGTTACGTTTGCTCTTTAAATTAAAAAAAATGCTCATTAACAAAGTAAATAAAGCAAAACATCGCTTAGCTAACCTATGCAAGTGTACTTTAAAAAATAGACGCTAATAACATTTAAGACTTTTGTACATTAGCATTCACGGTACATGTATTTCTGCTTTCACTGGTATATAGAACAACGTCGCATTTCTGTTCATGAGTTCAGGTGCCAGTTTACCAGGGTTCCCTTGTCTGTTTTTTTTTTTTTTTGGTATTTATTTATTATTTGGTCGACGTGAAAGCACCTGGTGTGTGTGTGTGTATATTGGGTGCATTTATGACGTGGAATTTAAACACCTTTAGACCACTTACAAAAAAAAGCTTTGATTGGCTTTATCATAACGTGTTAATTGTAAATACGTAGGTTAATGGATACATGAAAAGGAACTATAAAACAAAGATTATGTTCCTATGCCAAATGAAAAAAAATTGTTTGTACTGTTATGTGTCATGATCAGCTGCACATTAAGAAAACCAAGGCGTTTCATGTATCATTTAAGGAAACTGATGATGAGAAACATCAGCAGCTCTTCTCTTATCCACTATTTTATGTCTCCATCTATCTACCTTATGGCTGGACATAGGCACCTTCATAATAGTTGTGGCATATTAAAAGTTGACGTTGTTGAATAACGTGTTTTATTCCATCTGGAAATGAACTAATGAACTGAAAACTGAAAAATCAGTCACCCGTGGCTTAATTGGAGGCACTGTGATCAAACCAAATGCGCATAAAGTTCAACATGGACAGCAGGGGACTGTTTCTCAAAGACATCGAAACGTTACGCCGGCCTACTAGCTTATCATCATCACGTCGTGTACTGACGGAATACACCGCCTTTGTATTTGCGACCGGTGTAACGTTATAACCGTTTTGAGAACCAGAAGCCATTTTCACAAAACTTCGATATTCATATTTCTTGCAACTATTTTCGTAAAAGACGCTGTCTGGGTTAAGCCCCGTTCCCACGTAGACGAATTATTGCGAATGTAATTCGAGAGCATTCTTAAATGTTTTTTAGAGAGTCGCAGTTAATTCGTGAACAAATTCGCGAACATTCGTAAAAAATGGTGAGGCTCTTTTCAACATTTTGGAAATTTTGGAAATGTTTCAAAATTTCGCAATCAGTTATAAATTCTTAAAAGTTCGTATGTTGTTGTAAATAATTCTTAAGCATTCTTAATGTATCGTAATTATGACGTAAAAGTTTCTTTAACATTTTTGAAGTGAATTTATTCTTAAAATTTTAGGAAGATTCCGCATCACAGTAGGAAGAGTTAAGACATTAAGACATGTTCTCAATAATTCGTAAGACACTTGAGAATTATTTACGAACATATACGACCAATTGAGAATGTCGCGAATAAGTCGTTGCTTTCCTACATAAATTTCTAATCTTTCTCAAAACATACACGAACTTCTGCGAATTCATTTGCGGCATTTCAAGAATAGTTCAAGAATATTAGCATGTTTTTACGGCAAGTTAAGAACATTTAAGAACAATCTCCCAATATACGAATTGTACACCAATGGATTTGTGACAATAGGACGCTTCATGCAGCACGTAGTTAGAGGTTATGAATACATCTTATGTCGTGATGCTCAGTCTCATTTCACTCAATATTTCATATTGTTCACTTCTACTAATAAAATGGCTGCAAAGGTAGGGATAAAACGTTATATTATTTTACTGCGGAGTTCTAAGCGATGTCTCGTAAGTAGAAACCACACTGTCAGGGGCGTCGCCAGGGGGTGGGGTAGTGGGGGGGGAGGGTTCGCCCGGTGCGAACGACCCCCCTTTCTGGGTGGGGAAAAAAGAAAAGAAAAAAAAAACCAAGAGAAGAGAAAGACAAGGAAAAGAAAACCCAGGCCATTTAGTAAGTGGGGACCGATAATGGGACCATGTCATTAGGGTATAGGCCTAACTAACAGAATTCCGGTCCTTTATGAGTTAATATAGAGTTGCCTCAATGCAGGAAATAATAATATAATCGACTGATGCCGCATCTTATCACATCGTTGTCCTGGGTCTGCAAAACTACTGTCTTCAGCAAAGGGGAATAACTTCGTCAAAGACGAGTTTCACTACACGCAATGCTTAAAACGAACCAGTGCTGAAATCAGACACATGCGATCAGCTTTTTTTCGTCCAAAGATGCCAGGCCCTGATATACGGCGGTTCTTCATAACTAATGAAGGTTAGGTTTCTATCAAAAATCTAGTACAGCAAGATACATGAATTGCAATGCATAGCGGCAAGTGTGACACACAATTACTTAAATGTTGTTGTTGTAAACGAAGCCATGCTACACCAATACTCTTTCTAGTTGAGTCATTTTTTAATAAAAACGAGTTAACACATACCTATAACAGAAAAGTCAAATCTGTGACGACAGTGTGATAACTGGAGAATAGAGAAATACTGAATTACGTAATGAACAGCTCTGTCAGCTGCCGCTTTTAGCCAGAAAGCTGTCAGATGCCTTACTCTGTGCACTCCGATTTCTCCCAACCATAAACGTGACAAGTCGTCATATGAGTAAAACCAAAGTCGGAATAAGGCGTTAATCAATCAGTCAATCAATCAATCAATATTACCTGGAACATAACTGAAGTAGACCCTACAATCTATTTGTTAAAAGAGTGAAAGAAGTGAAGAATTGCAGATTTTTATGTGACGCCACATTGAAAATATTTTCCCGTGGCTATAATAGAAAATGTTCACCAGGAATCAGTTATGGCTCTATAATAAACGATGTCATTAAATGCTGATGAAATTTGCTGATGAAATAGGTCCTTTTTTATTTACCCTAATTTCACACGACTATTGGTAGTCCTATGAACGTGACATTTTTGACCAGTGCAGTGCAGTATCATTCGAGTTATCTCGCCACAATCAACCCAAAACACACACACACACACACACACACACACACACACACACACACACACAAATAACTTTAATTGATATGGAGTTAAGTTATAAAAATTTTGAACATGAGACATGTGTATGTCTTCTGCGCCCACAGATAAGCAAATTCCTATGCATGTTAACATTGCAGTTCCTTCTTCTTCAAAATAGTCCGAAGAATTAGACGAGCTGGCATCTGTTGATACCGGCAGTACAATCCGACTGAGTTATGACGTTGGCAAGGTGTTGGCCGGAGGGGATTTATTGAAGGCAGATAACGTGGAACTGGCTTGTCAAAGCCTGGAAAATATCAGAAAAATATGGAATATTAGTAAGTCACTTTCAACCTGATCATGCATTCCAATTCCCCACTACCAAACAACATGGATGCAACAGAAGGTGCAGGTTAGACTACTTGGATTCAAACTTTAAATATAGCCAGTTTGTTGGCGGCATTTTCTGCCTACCATGCTCATTACCAACTTCCCAGGACAAGCGAAAATCGCTACAGTACTTTGTCAACAAGGGGTGTCAACAAGGGGATTTGAAAAACAGGAGAAGATTGTACCTCGTCTGATAAACCACGAGCTTTAAAACCGTGCAGAAAAGTACCGGGACATACTCCTGTGCATTGCCCAAGCTGTCCACTTCTGTGGTAGGCAAGGCATTGCCCTACCTGGACACAGAGAAGACGTTCTAGAAACAGACCCATACCAGAACCCAGGAAATTTTATCGCCTTCCTACGCCAGTTTGCAGAGGAAGACGAATTGCTGAAGGGCCACACGACAGAGCCTGCGGCCCGAAATGTGACATATCTAAAAGCCGAATCACAAAATGAAATGATACATGTGATAGGTCACAGTATTATGCAAGCCGACATTAAAGAGGAAATCAAAAACGCTGGGTTTCACACTCTTATGGTAGATGAGGTGACATCCAGCAACGACGAACTCATGTCCGTATGTATTCGCTTCGTTGATTCCCAAAATCAGATTGGAGAAGAATTTTGGGGGTTTCTGGACCTCCATAGGATCACGGGCGAATCCAGCAGAGCTATCCTGGATTTTTACAGTAAGGTAGGATTGGATATTCAAATGTTGCTTGGACAGTGCTTTGATGGCTGCTCTAGTATGTCAAGCATGGAGAAAGGTGTGCTGGTCTAATTCTAAAACAAGCGCCTCTTGCTACCTACACGCACTGTAACGCTCATGTTTTGAATCTTTCAATCGCTACCAGCTGTCAGGACATTAACATCCAACACGTTCTCGCCACGATAACAAATATAGCTATATTTATCAATTATTCTCCCAAACGCGAGAGCCTGTTAGAGATGGCTACCTGGCTCTACCCTTCCTTGTGGAGTGTTTCGAGATCATTAATGGTACACACCCTGACCTCGCTGCATTTGAAGACGAATTCGTTCAAGGATGGGATAAGGGGTCGAAGCGAGAAGCCACTGTGCGTCTCAAGGCCGTGACAGATTTTGGTTTCATCGTCACTCTTGTGACCCTTTACCATTTCCTCCATCCTCCATGATCTCACGCAGAGGATACAGGGTCAAACGATGGATATCATCAAAGCCTTTCAGAATGTAGAGGAAACTAACTTGAAAGTGGTTCGGGATGATGTTGACGAGCAATTTCACACTGTCTACACCCAAGCGGTCAGATTAGCAGAGAAAGTATTTGTGATGCCAACAATGCCACGCGTTGCTTGCCGCCAGAAAAATCGCCAGAATCCTCCTGCTGACAACCCTGAAGAATACTTCCTCAGGACAGTAGCTAACAGTCTCCTTGATTCTCTCATCATGGAATTGCAAACGCGATTTGGCCCAATGTCTCAGATGACGTCTAAACTGCTTTTCCTGGTGCCTTCTGTACTCTGCGACCCCACAACGGATACGAAAATCGCACAAGATATCATTAACAAGTACAAAGGCGATCTACCAAGTCCGCATCTCACAGATATCGAAATTCTGTGTTGGAAAAGCAAGTGGGGTCGTCATCCAGAACAGGATCGGCCGAATAGTCTTGCAAATGCCCTGGGATACTGCGATGAGAATTATCCTAACCTGTCTGTCCTACTTCAAATCACTGCTACGATGGGGGTTACATCCGCAGAGTGTGAGCGTTCCTTCTCGACAATGCGCCGCCTGAGAAGGTATCTTCGAGCAACCATGCGTTCACCACGATTGTCCTGCCTGGCGTTGATGAATATCCATTATGGACACCCAGTAAATTACAAGAGAGCAGTTGACCTCTTTTTGCGTCTCTATCCGCGCAAGATACGGCAGACAAACCTTCTGTTCAGTTGAAGGCGATACAGATACATTTGCAACGTGAAGCCGAATGTCACAAAACCCATTCACATTGGACACCCATTCAGTTTTTGGGCTGAGAACAATATCAAAGAATTAAACAAAAGTAACTGCTTATACGTGCATGTATTATAAGTATAATAGGAGGCTTACACGTCCACTCTAAACTGTTCTGTTGAAATAATTCCTTTCTAAATGCTACAAACATGTACACGCAGCAATTCTGTTCCAAGCTCAAAACTGATAAGGAGACTGTTTTGCTTGTGATTTACTCATACATCTGCGGTGAACGTACTTGACTAATATTTCTATACAGTCACGTAAACATGGCTGTTTTGTTAAGCTTGCTGTTGCATGAAATAATGTCTCTGCCTTATATACATGTAGTTGTGTAAATGTCGGAAGTAATAAAACGTGGACGTTAGGGTATATGTCTTCGAAATGTATTCTAAAACCTCACACATTTCCTTTATGTCGCGTATTTAGGTCTTTTACCTGCATATGATTTGTCGACAAATTGTACACAGATTTCGTGTCACATGTTGGGTTCCGGCTTATGTACCAACACAGGTGGTGTGTAATTACACTCCGTTATACTTTCTTTTAATCACAATTAATGTCAGGTGAAGATAAGAACATTTCTGTAACTGATCTGTTTAATACGGGTACCGCTTTAATTTGATCAGTTTGTCTCCAGTGTGCTGTGAAATTGCACCAGTGGTGAAATAGAAGTGGTGAAAAAATAATGAAAGTCAAAAAACAACATATTTGCAGAATTTACACGTATTTCAGTTTGAAATTTTGGTCTTGTTTATTGCCCGGAAATCACCAGATTGCGCCCCCTACCATCTAAGAACCCAAGGGCTTCCGGGGCCTAGGCGGCCCCTGGACCCTTGCCTTATTGGCGGGGATAGTCGACCCCCCCCACCCTCTTCAGAAATCCTGGCCAAGCCTAGGTGAAGATGGCTGCCACCGAATAACATGACTACAGCTAGCGGAAAGTTCAAACCGGTGCGCAAGTTGTACGGATGATCATCACATGAGCAATTATTCATAAGGTTATGCAATTCTGTAGACTTTTCTATTACTTTCAACGAGCTAAATGGTTCGCTCTATCTTGAATTTTGTTATGACTTGGTATTACCACTAGTGCACAAGTCGTTTTCAATGCAGCTATGTGACGATATGTTTCACTGAATTGTCGTACAATTATACCTAGATATTAGACTTAGATATATCTGTTAATTCAGCTGTCGTGGTTCACATCAAAATTGCCCGATTAGGATTTCTTGTTTCTAGTACCATTTAATGGTTACTGATTTACACAATTAATATTTGTGTATTTAGGTAGACACAGATTCCTTGACTGCATGATGTACCGGTATTTTGGGCTGGATACCCCGTTCATCTCCTGGTGTGTTCCTGATCAACAGGGGTAATTAAGTTTATCACGATTTGTCTGATAATTTCTTTATTATATCGTTTGCAACAATGTTGCTATACTTTTATGTGTTCGGCTTTATAATTTGCGGTGAGAAAATATAATGGTGCGCGCACTTTGCCAAGCGTTTACCGTGTATAACTGTATATACGATAATAACTAGTAACCAGCCCTCGGAGTTAAAGATATTTAAATGTGCAGTATTTTCTAATCTACACGAAATGTTCACTGCTTATGTTTCATATGAACATATCTGTGTAACATTACTTATGCTACATTCTGTGTTTATATTCATAGAGTTATTCACAGGGCCAGTGAACAAAATTATACACATGAAGGCCTCGCCACCACAAATCGTGTGTGTTTTGTTCATTTCCCACGTCACATTTGCTTTCTGTTTCAGAGGATCAGCTCAACACATTCTTTACGTCCATGAAGACCAGATATATCCAGATCAGGAAGGTCTGAGCAAGCGGATGTGGAACTCACTGAGAGGGAGTAGTATATATTCAACTCATTTGCATTTCTCCACACAAATGTCACCAGGAGCAAGAGCCACAAATCTTCCAAGGTTGGCATACTACACATCATTTTAAATATTTCTTTTCCAAATTTTATAAATATAATATTTAAATTTCTAAAATAATTCACCCCGCTTTTGGAACTTATCCCAGCCATGTATAAAATGAAAACAAGGAAATACAATCATTTTTACAGCATCATGTACATTTACAC
Source organism: Liolophura sinensis (assembly GCF_032854445.1). Classification (NCBI taxonomy): domain Eukaryota; kingdom Metazoa; phylum Mollusca; class Polyplacophora; order Chitonida; family Chitonidae; genus Liolophura; species Liolophura sinensis. The sequence continues at coordinate 13,153,126 of NC_088295.1, forward strand.
AAATTTACATTTTAATAATTATTTACAAAGAAAATCGATAATTTCAATAATTTCTGTAATTGATCATTTAAAATCATGAACAAATGTTTCCTTCCTGTTGACTTTGTGCCACTGCCACTGGACAAGATACCTGCAACATACAAAACACAAACAATGTGTTACTATTGTAGCGGGATTTAAGGAAGTATGATTTAAGAAATAAATTTAGCGTAGGGAAGTTTCATATGTTCATGTTTTAATGAATTTTCCGGGAATTTTTGTTGATGGTTATCTGAGGCCATACTGGTTAATTTAAGAAGTCAATATTTGCCAGTGTAGCCTTTATTTATTCTCGTAGGAAGTTTTAAAGTTAAGTTTCATGGACGAGTGATGTGGTTGTTGTTGTATCGGCGTTCCTACATATTTGGGATAATTCTAAGTATTTTTCAGCAATGTAGTGATGATAAGGTAGAAATTACGAAATTCTATGTCATTGCCCTTCTTTACCTTTACCTTCTATTTTCGTTCTTGTTTCACTCAGAAAATATGACATTTATTGTCCTTAGTCCAACCTCGAAAGCAGAAGTTTGTGTTGCCGCCATTTTTGTACATTTATAGTAATTAGGGTGTCTATAGAAGGCGCATTTACAGGCTTTTAGAAATCGTACCAGGATTTTCACACCACAGTTTGAAAAGGAATTTATCATTTAATACCCTTGTGTGGAAACCGGTTATACTTTTTTAGTAATATGGATGAAAATATGGACTTTTCAGACATTGGCATGCACACTTTGGCTTCAAAGCAAAGCCATTATTTTGGAGTTCTTGGTTGCGATCGTGATGACGCCATCGTGTCATCTGTGTTTACAAACTTTCAAAATTGCTCTTCTGACCAATCAGAGTCTCCTAATTTGGTTCATTGCTCTGCCCACACCATGTGGAAATCTATAAATAGGCTGATTTTTCAGCGTCTGCAGATGGCCTTGGAATCTCCCAGGACTTGACACCAAATTGCTGATAAAAATTCTCAGTAAGTAGCTATTTTATTAAGAGTGGGAAAATTCTTGTACCCTGAATTGGGAAACACTCCGAGTATCGGAAATAGTGATTTGTGATCCAGTTTAAGAATTCAGAGACAGTTGACACTAGGTGGGAACCAGTCCCAGGAAGCCGGAAATACAATGTCAAAAATCTGGGAATTTTCCCAGTCCCAAAATTCTGGGACTCTCCAGTTTCACGAAACCTGAGAATCCAGCTCCAGTCACGTACAAGTGGAAATTATCTGAGATATCGAAAGTGAACCACAGAAACTGTGGAGACAAGACAAACTTTGAGACAAGAGTCTCACGAGACTGTCTGTGCCGTGTATTGTGTTTAACTGGGACTCTCTCCCATATGACTCTTACCTGAATCTGCCCCATATAACACTCAACTGTTTGGTACTTGTTTTAACTGCTGGTTCCTCCCTCATCATAATAAATATTCATCGTCTGATCCACTGATAAGCTGTTGTTGGAGAACTTTCATTTCGTATAAGAATCCCGAATCTCATGTACAAGTCATACTGATAACACCCCGAGTTCAGGAAATGTTATGAAATCGGATCCAAATAGTAGCGGCGTCTCCGGGTTCAGGGGAGAGAACATTATTCATTTAACAGGCTTTAAACAGGATTAAAGTGATTGAATGGTGTCGCACTTCACAGGTACCTGTATACTTGGGGAGAAGACACCATAAGAAACGAAATCACATAAGAGAAATACAACAATTGAACCTCTACATCTGGTGGCAGCCGTTTGGATTTTTATGCACTCATACTCGGAGAACAGAACTGTTACAGCTGTATAAATTATCTGGAACTCTTTGGATCAGTATCATGGAACGTGATACAGATCTCTGTGCAGTGGTGATGACATATCATTTCGTCGTCGATCTGAAACCATTAATGATAGGCATCCAAGGTCATCTCCGTCTCCGTGTGGGGTTGGTAATGGCGATGCACCCCACTTGTATCGCCGAAATCGTCACCACCTGAAACCTGAGGTTTTTAGTGGTGATTTTAACCGAGAAGAATACCTGAAAGTATTCAAACCATATCCAGAATTAACTACTGGAATAAAGATAAATAGTCTGATTATTTGTTTTCACCTTGAACAGGAGCAGCCAGACAATTGGCTTGTACTTTATCTGAAAGGAAGCAATGTGATTATGATAGCTTAGTGACTGCTCTCGATGACAGATTTGGTCCCAGAGGTCAAGCTGAACTGTAAACCTAATTAAGGGGAAGGCGGCGTGGTGAAAGGGAGAGTCTCCGAGAGTTTGGGCATGCCATCCGCAAACTCTCCACTATGGTATATCCTGGTATGTCGCCTGAGCACCAGGATAAACTGACTAAAATTCACTTCATTGATTCGCGTTGATGAAGATTACAAAATGAGAATGCAGGTTCAACAGAGTAAACCCAATACTTTACAAGATGCAGTGACACTGACATTGGGTATTGATGGATATTGGAAAATTAAAGAACATCGTGAAAACCATGTTTCGCGTCGTATAAATGTGACGGAAATTTCTGCCAGTGACAGTGATGAAAAATTACAGTCACGAATTGACGAACTAGAGAGAAAATTAGTAGAGATGATAAATCGTCATTATGCTCAGGGGAGTGGGAATTATTCCCGATCTGGGAAACACAATCTAAAGGGCATAGAATGCTTCCTGTGTCATAAACCTGGACATTACAAACGGAACTGTCCATTACACAGGGATGGGAATAGAGTTCAGCAATCGGAAACGGCGTGCAGCCGAGCCAAAGGGACAGGGGTCGGTTGTAAACAATCAGCCCCGACAATCGCAGGAAATTACAGTTTTAATTTCTGATGGAAGCATATCACTCCTTACAGATGACGCTATGAACCAACCAGTAGGTGTAGACAATGTAGTTTCGTCTACTGAAGTAGGGTTGGAAGATGTGAACAGTGGGAAGTATGTTTCTGGACATGTTGGCAATAGTAAAATTTTATTTCTCGTTGACACTGGTTAATGTGTAACTTTAATTTCTGAACATGTTTATTTCAATCTGCCAGTCAAGAACAGACCATCATTGAAACTCACACCTCTTACATTGTATAGTGCAGATAGAGGATTCTTGGCACAGCTGAATTTGATACTGGTATCTTGTCTCAACCCCCTATGATAGAGGTTACTGTGACGATCATAGAGAGTGATGCGATTCTTGGAATCGAAAATTGTGGAGGTCTACTATGAGTTGTCGACTAATTACTGAAACTTTATCAGTCTTCCCTCTGGTGAACAGATTGTTGTACCTCTTAAGTCAAATACTGTTCAGGAAATTGTTGGGATATGTGCTATTTGTGAACCCTATTTCAACAATGAAAAACATCCATAATTATTAGTTGGAAAAACTTTAGTCGACACTGAGAATATCTTTCCTGTTACCATTTTGAATGCTGGGAAAGAAACTGAGATAATCTATATAGGGGCAACTTTGGCTATGTTGGACACTGTTGAATTTTCGAACTGGGGACGTAAACACTTTGAGAATAGGTCATGTGATGACCAGGTATTTAACACTGTGAATAGTGTTAAGATCTGCTTGGAGCAGAGGGATTTACCTGACTTTTTAGTTCCCATGTTTGAACGAAGTGCCAAGGATTTGGGTACTGAAGATAAAGCCAAAGTGGAAAAATTGTTGATAGATTATCAAGAAGTTTTTTGCTGAATCAGATTTTGACTTGGGCAGGGCGAAAAACATTCGACATCCAGTGAACACTGGTAATACTCTACCTCTGACACAACCAGCCAGGCGATTATCTCCGTCTAAACAGGAAGAAGCAGATACACAAATTAAAGACATGTATGAGAAAGGCATAACTGAGAAGTCAATCAACCCAAGGGCATCACCTACAGTTCTGGTTACAAAGAAAGACGGTAGTACACGGTTTTGCATCGATTTTCGAAGACTAAATAGTGTGACAGTTAAAGATGCATACCCGTTGCCACGCATAGATGATTCCCTGGACTCTTTACATGGTGCCACTTGTTTTTCGACACTGGACTTCGCCAGTCGATATTGGCAGGTTGAGTTAGATGAGTCATCCAAAGAGAAAACTGATTTCATTACAAGGAGTGGTCTCTGGCAATTTAAAGTTTTGCCGTTTGGGGTCTGTAATGGACTCTCCACCTTTGAGCGTTTGATGGAATTAGTCCTTGCTGGATATCAATGGCAAATATGTCTCATATACATTAATGACATTAAAGTTTTTGGGAAGTGTTTTGAAGAAGCCGTTGAGAATCTTCGAAAAGTGTTTGATAGATTAAAGGAGGCAAGTCTAAAGTTGAAACCGAAAAAGTGTCACTTATTCCAAGATCAAGTGAATTATCTGGGGCATGTTATCCCTAAGGCTGGGGTTTCAACAGATCCTGGGAAAGTTCAGACTAGCATCTTATTACAGGCGTCACATTAAAAACTTTGGGTCTCTTTGCAGACCACTTCATAATCTAACTGAACATGATAAAGATTTCAAATGGACTGAAGATTGTGAAACTGTCTTCAGAACTTTGCAACAGAAATTGTCTACTGCACCAATCCTAGCTTTTCCCAGTTCACTGGTGGTTTTATTCTGGACACCCAAATGCAGGGAGGGAGGACAAAGTCATAGCATATGCCAGCAGAACATTGAGTAAAGCAGAAAGGAATTACTGTGTTACTCGAAGAGAGTTACTTGGTGTAGTAACCTATGTAAAAAAATGTTTAACATTACTTGGTTTCTGAATTTCAAAGAACCTGAAGATCAAATGGCCAGATGGTTGGGACTGTTAAGCACCTTTGACATTGACATTATTCATCGTCCAGGAAAGCAGCATGGGAATATAGATTCTCTATCTGGAATTACCTGTAACTGGTGTACTAAAATGGGTTACACAGTTAAGACAATAAACGGTATAACTACGGGAGAAGTCACCTTAAAGCCTAAATTCAGTGATGTGTCAGTACAGACAGATCATTCCGGTCCCATAACAACTGAAATAACAAAAATTAAGTGGTTACCAAAGAACTGGTCTTACAAACAGAAGAATCTAACATCATTCCGGCCCAAGGAATCAAAAAGATTGGTTGTCAACACTGTTACTACTAGAAAGCAATGCAATGAGAAATCTGACAGTGATATTCCTACTGTTCCATCACCTCCCCTTGAAAACATTGACAGATGGTCAAATGTGAAGATAGCTCAGGCTCAAGGAAAAGACAAAGATCTGGCCTGGATTATTTCATGCAAAGAGGCCAGTAATAAACGTCCTAACTGAGAGGAAGTGTCACCTTATAGCAAAGTAATCAAATCTTACTGGACTCAGTGGGATAGACTTTCATTGCATGATAATGTCCATTACAGAAAGTGGGAATCTGATGATGGTTTACTATGTCACTGGCAGCTAATTTTACCCACTGCTTATCGTGGGGCAGTTTTTCAGCAGTTACATGCTTCTAAAACCTCTGGACATTTGGGTGTGGGAAAGACAATCCCTAAAATCAAAGCCAAATAGGCTTATGTTAGGGGGAGAAGATCTTTCTTTGGACATTACGGGTCGACCATTGGAATTGACAACAAATGATACCACAGATTATGCTTATGGACTTAGAGAACGTCTTTAAGTAGCTCAAGAGAAAGCAAGAGAATTTCAACAAAAGAATACTTTACGCCAGAAACGCAATTATAATGTAGGACGAAACGGGAAACTTTTCAACATTGGAGATGTAGTTTGGTTATATGACAACTCACGTAAGAAAGGCTGGACACTTGTAGCTAGTTGTCTTGTAGCTGGAGTGGGCTATAAATAACAGGAAAATTAGGTGACATGGTTTATCGTTTACAACAAACTCGCAACGCAAACCTAAACTGGTTCATAGAAATAGATTGAAGTGCTATGAGGGAACAGAATTAAAACGTTGGATTATTTCTTGTAAATCACCAAACCCACAATAATGAAGTGAACAGACAATGATAACTGACTTTACTTGCCTTATATATATGTGCATGTGTGTTTTATTACAGTTTCAAGTCTACCGGTTCTCTGATCACCATGATGAATTCAGGCGATTTTCCTGGATTTGCATGCAGTTGTGGAACAAGATATTGGTCCAAGTCAGGTCTGTACAGACACAAGCAGGTGTGCGGATCAAGAAGGAGAGAGAGGTGCCATTTTTGTAATAGTCATTTCGAGAACCAAGTCAAGTTGTACAAGCATTTTGAGAGAGACAACCCACTTGCCCTGTTCCGAAGGCCAGTAAAGCACCAAAGCACTTCATCAAGCCCTTGGATGCCACCTTGTTGGATTCAGAAGTGAAGGTTTTAAGTCTCGGAATCCCTCTTCTTGATGAAAGTCCATTATCACATGCACACCGGTTGTGAAGATTGTGACCACATCACCTCTTGTTGTGGCACCCCTTTCCCAGCCAGCTTCGCCATTTAAGATGAGGGCGGAAGTAGCAGACCTGTTTGGAGAGGTTATGTTACCTGAAGATGTCAATCAGTCATCATCTGCCCCCGTGCCCTCCCTATCAGCCCTGTTTGATTCAATCCCTGTTGAGTCATGTCCTGTTTCTGCCTGTGTGCTGTCCCGTGTCTGTGCCCAAAACCACCACTGCGTCGTCATCCAGTATCACCACTGCGTCTTCATCTAACGCCACCACCACTAATATCTCATCTCCCATCAGTGCCGTCCAGCTTCATTTCTCGACTGGCACTCAGACCACACCGAGGTTTTTGTTCTATCACATCCATAGTATAACAACTAAAACGTATCCAGATGGATGGGTTGTGAAACAAGAGGTAATTAAGAGTAATTGTGCTTGTGAGCTGGACGAGTGATGTTGTTGTTGACGATCCGACATATTTAGGATAATTCTAAGTATTTTTCAGTAATGTAGTGATGATAAGGTAGAAATTACGAAATTCTATGTCATTGTCTTATTTGGAAAACCTTTACCTTCTATTTTCGTTCTTGTTTCACACAGAAAATATGACATTTATTGTCCTCAGTTCAACCTCGAAAGCAGAAGTTTGTATGGCGCCATTTTTGTACATTTATAGTAATTAGGGTGTCTATAGAAGGGGCACTTATAGGCTTTTAGAAATCGTACCAGGATTTTCCCACAACAGTTTGAAAAGGAATTTATCATTTAATACCCTTGTGTGGAAATTGGTTATACTTTTTTAGTAATATGGATGACAATATGGACTTTTCAGACATTGACATTTTCATTTTAGCTTGGTTGCGATCGTGATGACGTCATCCTGCCATCTGTGTTTACAAACTGTCAAAAACTGCTTCTCTGACTAATGAGAGTCTCCTAATTTGGTTTATTTTGGTTCACATCATGTGGAAATCTATTAATAGGCTGATTTTTAGCGTCTGCAGATGGCCTTGGAATCTGCCAGGGGATGACACCATGCTGGTAAGCATTCTCAGTCAGTAGCTATTTTATTAAGAGTGGGAAAATTCTTGTACCCTGAATTGGGAAACACTCCGAGTATCGGAAATAGTGATTTGTGATCCAGTTTAAGAATTCAGAGACAGTTGACTCTTGGTGGGAACCAGTGCCGGAAAACCGGGAATATAGTGTCAAAAATCTGGGAATTTTCCGAGTCCCAAAATTCTGGGACTCTCCAGTCTCGCGAAACCTGAGAATCCAACTCCAGTCTCGTGCAAGCGGAAATTATCTGAGATATCAAAAGTGGACCACGGAGAATATATACCAGAATAAATCATGTGAACTTTGGTACCATAATTTGAGACAAGAGTCTCATGGGACTTTTCCCAGTCCCAAAATTCTGGGCCTCTCCAATCTCACGAAACCTTAGAATCCAGCTCCAGTCTCGTGCAAGTAGAAACTATCTGAGATATCAAAAGGAGGCCACAGAGACTATACACAAGAATATATCAACTGAACTTTGGTACCATAATTTGAGACAAGAGTCTCACGAGACATTCTGTGCCATGTATTGTGTTTTACTGGGACTCTGTCCCATATGACTCTCAACTGTACTTGTTTTAACTGCTGGTTCCTCCCACATGATAATAAATATTTATCATCTGATTGTCTGACAATCTGTTGTTGGAGAACTTTCCATTCGTATAAGAATCTCGAATCTCATGTACAAGTCATACTGGATAACACCCCGAGTTCAGGAAATGTTATGAAATCGGATCCAAATAGTAGCGACGTCTGCGAGTTCAGGGGAGAGAATCGTGATTGATTTATTCATTTAACAGGCCTCACTCGGCACGTTAAATATCAAACAGGATTAAAGTGATTGAATGGTGTCGCACTTCTTAGGTACCTGTATTCTTGAGGAGAAGACACAATAAGAAACGAAAGCATATAAGACAAATACAATAATTGAACCGCTACACTATTATTATAAAATTTTTTTTGTTTCTTATATGTTTCAGTTCCCTTTAGTTCCCTGTCAAACACAAGAGGATGACAACCAGTACAGAAAACTACCTAGATCCGCATCGGGCAAGGGTAAGTCCATCTTGGGCTCTGCAGCACAGGACGATCCTCACACACTATCACGTAAGGCAAATATTCTCAATTAAGTGTTTACAAGGGTGTAAAATGACTTTGAACAATTTTCTAACTTTATTTACCCCAGAAACGTATTTTTAACTTATTTTAACTAAAACAACTTATAACATTTAGAAATAAAAGTTATTTTCAGTGGCTGGACATTATTTTCTAATTTTAAGTATTTAAATTCCAATTTTACATAAGATTTAATTCAAAAATTTCCATTATTTAGTTAACACTGCATAATATTTTTATGTCTGCTGGAAAGGTCTTTAATGATAGCCATAATCCACATCTATATTAAAGGTACCTAATTGTGCAACCCTTTATGTTGCACAAGTTATGTTGTTAATTGACCGTGCAGACCAGGTTGCGGAAGCCCACAAGATGCCGTACCCAAGAGTCCGCATGTGGAAGAAGTCTAGAAATGTGTCAGTTATTTGACCACCCAACTACAAAAAGTTCCAGAGGAATCATAGTTTGAATTCTCCATGGAAGCAATGAATCTTGTTCACCGCTACAGCTGACGTACACAACAACAGCACAACCAACAGCTACAAGGCTTGCAGCAGCAATTACCAACTGATCTGTCTGACCAGGCTCATGTTCAACCCCAACTTATGATGCAGTACTAATATGGGATGGTAATCCCCAGCCCCCCTCTCCACCCTACAGACTCTCATGCACCGTCACCCAAATACCACTGAATCAACTGATGCAGCCCAGCTTTGCTCAACTGCAGCCATCCCAAGGATTTTGTGCAAACTGCCACGGTTATCCCAACATCAATGCCCCTTAAGTGCAGCAAGAAGCCCCATCAGGATGAAGATGTACCCAATCTTCAGAATCACAGGGGTCGGGCGGGAAAGACACCATCACCTAGTTCTTTGACCGATTTAATGAATATGTTCCGTGATTAGAATCTTAAAATCACTTAAAAACGGTAATAGTTGGCTTCAAGCCAACATGAAGACCTTTTGGAAGAAATCTTGACATTTATATGAACACTTGAAATCTTGCCAGTATGAACACTGGAAATCTGGCCATGATGAACACAGGAAATCTTGCCATTGTGAACACTTGAAATCTTACTATTGTGAGCACTTGAAATCTTGCCATTATTAACACTTGAAATCTAGACATTTTTAGAGAACTTTAATCTTAATCTGGTCAAAAAACTTTGTAATAATTGTGAATACCTGTAAATATGTTAAAATAGTTTGCATTACTGTTCAAAGAGAGAGATTCTTTTCATAGATTCTTTTTTTTAAAGACTTCATATGTAATATGGAAGTGACCTCCGATACTGATATTGATACAGAAGCCTAAATACTTGCAATTTATGTGAAATTTAGAAAAGTTTTGTATATTACACAACATGTTTTACTGTACAATATTGTAGGTTGTAAACTGTACTTTACATCTTGTTTCTACAATGCAATACACTACCAAGGGGGACTTATTTGTTGGTGAAATAGATTGAAGTAAAGAAATAAAATTACATTTGCAGTTAAAACGGAACACATTAAAATAAAAATAGAAAAATATTAAACAAATTAAAATAGAACCAAATTAAGAATATAACCTAAAAAAAACTTAATTAGATAAATTAAGAAAATAAGATGAAATAAGATAAATTACATACAAGAAAATGGGAATCGATGATTATAGAATTCGGGATAAGAAATAAAAAATATTATAACCAAAAACATGGGAAAAATAAATTCAGTGAGGTTGATTCATGGAGAAAAGATTTTGTCTTACCTAAACCATACTTTCCTGTTATGGAACACTTCCAGGTGTGTGTGTGGTGGGTGATAGTACTTGCACAGATAATTGCCCTGGACTTTGGCCACCTTCAGTGAAGTATTCCCGACAAGATGCTCTAGTCCTACCATTGCATCATCGTGCCTCCAGGAGCCTTGGATGATTTCATGGGTTACAGGACCTTCCCTGTCGACATCATGGCTGGCTTGACTTGGATACCGTGTATGCATGATCAACGGTGCCATGGCAATGGACATCACTCTCTTTGGTTTCTGTTGCTATGTTGTTAACATACATCTGAATCTGTAATGAATACCATGCATTTATAAATACATTTACACTTTTCGTTTTAATGCTACAATAACTATTTGTTAAAGATACGTTAATAATGTATAACTTTTCACGAGCAATAATTAAATACAAAAAATAAATTTAAAATTAAATATAAATTTATAAATTATTTATTTTGACAGATAATAAATACATGAAAATAAATTGATAATTGTCTTTGGAGGAGGATGCCAAAGGAGTTCTCTATCACCCTTGGCACTTTTGAGAGAAGGTAGTTGAACACACGCTCTTCTTTGGCCATGCCTCGCTTTGGGTAGCGCTTCATTAAGCAGGCGTGTAGGGCAAATGCATCGTCTGCGATAATTGCATAAAGCAATGGCTGGTCATCATTTGGAAATGGTTCTGGTCCAAGGATGTCGGCCCTCTTAACTTCCAGAGCTTCATATACATCACCTTCTTTGAAGATACACCATTCAGAGCAGTTATCATGGTCACCGAAGCCATTGTATAAGAATTTGCAGTTGGCATCATCAAGGGCTAATAGGGCAATAGACCGGAGGTTCTTATAGTTATAGCAGAATGATCCCCCACTGAATGGACAGCGGATGACAACATGTTTTTCATCTAAAGCATCAATGGTGTTATGGAAATTCCATCTGCTTAAAAATTGTTTGGCAACATCTTTCCACTGCTCTGGTGTAATTGGAAATGGGAGAATTTCTTCCATGAACTCTCTAATAATGAATTCACATGTCTGTGGAATTATACGGCATATTGTGTTGAGGGCAACCCTGAAACCAAACTGAAAGCTGTTATATGAGTGACCAGTTGCCATGTAACGCAATGTAATGGCAAGACGTATCTTGCTTCTGGAGATGGGGTGTTAGACGTTCGATCATTTCATGGAACGGGTCAGGGGTGACACGAAAAAAGCTTTTGTAGCTCTCGATGTCCTAAGTTTTCATATTGTCTGTAATCTGGCCAACGCAACAGCCAGGGTTTGACCCAAACTGAACTATTTGAAGATTTCTTCTTTTCGGGCATCCCTATTTTTCGGCACATCAGGAGATTGGCAGCTGCTCGTAATAGATATTCTTCTTCCTGGGAGATAATAATCGTCTTCTGAGCCCATGATGGAGAAGGAAATGAGGGAGGAAATGCCCAGTAAACCCCTTTTATATACTTTCAAAACCATGTATGTTTCAATTTGTCCGGAATTTAGCATGTTAGATTTCGTGCTTCATATCGTAAATGTGTCTTAACTGGGTCTCAAGTTGTCTTAAACAATTCTTAAAGGAGAAGAAAACTTAAAACATGACACTACATAGGCTGAAAAGAGCACATTTTTTTCTCTCTGGTGGTGCCTGCTGCATAATTTTGCGATTTTTCCATACACGTAAAGCCTAGATACGGCAAAGCTGGAATAAATCGCCGAGTCCATGACGTCCTCCATCTTTAACACCCTGTCATTTATGCTGGGGTGTGTTGCCTCTCAGCCAATGACAGTCGTTAAAACTGCCGGCTTGTTCGTGTAAACTCGGAACCTACGTCCAACATTCCGGTTTCCCGATCCTCAAGCGGAAAACGAAACTGTACTGTTCGCTATCCTCTGGGAAGAAGAGCGCTACAGGAAATGTACGAACTGCACTTCGGCGGTTACCGACGGCAATTCTCCTGCTAACACAGAAGACTTCAGGGCTAGTTCTTAGGCAAAATGGAGTCGCCCACAGTGGATTTTGGCGCTGACTTTATTGATAATTTATCAACTTGAGGTACATATTAGAGTTTTTTATAGTATGTACCTGCGAGGAAATGGATACTGTTTTCAGTGGTATTTGTTTGATATTTAAATTTTCTTCTCCTTTAATACTTCTTAAACATTCGTATATTGTAAGCTGTCGCAAATTAATCGTATTATATCTTAATTTAGTCTTCTTAACTCATTCGTGTCAACTATTATGAATTTCGTATCTAATTCGTTATTAAGTTGTGTTTTTCTTAAACTTGTCGTATACATTCTTAAAGATTCATTGCATTCGTAAAGATGTACATTTTGGGGGTTCTTTTCACAAATGTTTACGAAGGTTAGTTCATGAGTGTTCGCCTTTTTCGTAAGTAACTTCCGTCTAAGTGGGAACGGGGCTTATATTGCCATAAGGCGACGTCATTTACGAGAAAAGTTACGAAAAACTGATTTACGAAGTTTTTTGAAAGCGGTCACTGTCCCTTGGTATATGCCATACTGAACATTACCCATGGTATCCAAAATGGCTATGTCACTTATGCTCTATAACGGCACATTGCAGTGATGCGCAATATGTTGTCGCATTGTCGTAACTGAAAAATCACGTTCTGGACCCCATCCCAAAAATATAAAAGAACTGGACAAAGTTGTAAAAGCAGTGAGCGCTTTATTACCAACCTGATGGTATTCTGAAGAATAACGACAATTGACCAAAGTAAACACATGGTGGCGATCCGAAGGTTTAATTACTTGTTGCAAACTCCTTAAACCATAAATGCATCGTGCCGCTCATTTGGAACGTTGTTTATTTTAGGCATTACAGACATGTTGCCAGATAGATTAAGATAAGCAGTGATGCTCATTTATTTATTTATTTGATTGGTGTTTTACGCCGTACTCAAGAATATTTCACTTATACGACGGCGGCCAGCATTATGGTCGGAGGAAACCGGGCACAGCCCGGGAGAAACGCACGGCCATCCGCAGGTTGCTGGCGGACCTTCACACGTACGGCCAGAGATGAAGCCAGAATGAGCTGGACTTGAATTCACAGCGACAGTATTGGTGAGAGACGCCTGGGTCATTTCGCTGAGCTAACCAGCTGATGCTCACTGACATCATATTTGTGACAATATATTTTAATTTACATCAATAATCAATTTTATACCCATATACACGTATACTTTGCCCAAAAATTTTCATTCTAACCATCACATTGATGTCCTAGGTGTTAAGAGCTTGACTGATGGAGTTCTATTAATTATTTTCCTGAATGTTTGTTCATTTGTAATTAAGCGATATAACAAGACAATAACAATCTCTTTCGTTAGAAAGTTTACTCTTGATGAAATATATCCCGAATGATTTCTGTAGATCACTGTAGACATGAAGGCTTACAGTAAAGAGTACAACATGGATGCACCGTATAATTCCGTTTAGTGATGATCATGATCGTTCAAGATGATGTTCAAGATGATGTTCGATATGTTTCCAATCTCCCGCCCATGTACTACGTACGTATGCTATGGAATGGGTTATCCCAACACCCAACCCCCCTCTAGATTACAAGGGAAACTCAGATCACTGGTTTCTCAGAAGCCGCGGCCTCAGCGATCTTTTCCAGATGAACCGGTCAATCAGAAGGTCTGTTAACACATCAGGTAAAATCATTCTCAGCACCACTGACACCTGAGCAAAAAGAGGAAAATATTTGCAGAAGATATCAAAAAGTATAGACTCTGCTAAGATCGACAGACAGATGTAATCAGAGTGTAGTTTTTGCGGATTATATGCTGTTCCCTTCGATACTTAAATCACTTCTGTTTCCTCACGCTTAATTGTAGCACCCGTCTTTGGTCATCTCTAAAGAAGAAGTTTTGTTCAGGCTATTGTGGCGATTTATACTGTATGGATTTATCAAATGCAAAAATTTCGTGCCATAAAGTTATCGTAGAAGCCTTAGACACCTTTAACCAGGTAGTGAGTCTTCAGTTTCTCAGAGTGTACACTCTGCTTGCACTGATATATATATATATATATATATATATATATATATATATATATATATATATATATATATATATATTGTCTAACACAACATCTCCACGTGCCCTTTTTTAGTCATCCCTATACAATAAAAGTTTTGTTCAGTCTATGATACGAATAATATATACAAATTTCTTAATTTATGAACTTGTACTCCCAGAAATGCAAGTTGTGTTTTGTCGTGTTTCTCACGGTATAGCCATATAAGAATATGATGGAATATATTTTAAAATGCAAACACTTCTCACCTTAAAGTTATCGTATAAGCCTTTGCCTCCTCCAATCAGGTAGCGAGTTTTAGGGTCCTCTGTCAATAGAGCATCCTCCATGGCATTAATGACCGATGCAAAAGAGCTGGGAGCCTTGGCGATTGCGCGACTTATGGAAGATACCACGTCAAAGTGATAATCTTTCCCATAATCCTCTTTGACTTCCACAGTTGCCTCCTCCCACATTGTGTTCACTTCGTTCTTTATTCTCTCCAGCTGTTTAAGAAAGCCAACTTCATTTATTATGTGTATATATATATATATATATATGGGCTAGAATTTGAATACTGTGCAATTTCCTACAAGAAGACATGCGCGGTGTAATATGTCTCAAAATTTCGGCAAGTTGGGGCACTAGTATTAAATGTATCGAAGCATTCCTCGTAAGGATATCATGGTCGTTTCTCGGAAATTTCAGAAACACATCACCTTCCTCGAAAATTTACATTCGCAGAGATAACCATTCCTCGAAAATCCATTACATAAACATTTGAATTCTTGTTTACGTTTCCCCAAAATAACAATACCCCTATACAAAAGTTCACCAAGTCAAAATGCAACTCTATTTTTGTATTTTAAAAACAAAACTTGTTTTCTTAAGATTATTTTTGCCCAATGCAACAGCCACATTATTTTCAAACTGTTCATATTTTGCATGTACCATTAAAAATAAAAAAAGACACGCATAACGCTGTCACGAAAGAGGTTTTGCACACGGATGATATTAAGGTCTTGAAGGATACTTTTGATGCCAGCAGGTACAAAAGTTTTTTTCTGATAAGAAATTAGTCACACTTCAGTGGCCCTAAAAGGTAGATGAATAAGTCAGAATCAAGCAAAATGTTCCACGTGAACTTAAGGTGAAATAGAATACATCTGTTCAGGCATTGTAACTTCGTGTTGAATCTTCAATTCAAAAACGATTTTGCACGGCGTTTAGGAACAATCAAATAAATGACTAAATCATTTACACAATTCCTGTAAAAATGCGTACACGTACATTACTGTTCCTCAGAATGGCTGTTGATCCTCCGAAACTCCCGGGTTCTATGAGGATGACCTTCACCCCCCATTGTCTCATCTCTAACCTGAGAACATCTGAGAATCCTTCTAGGGCGTATTTACTCATGGTGTAGGGGGCTCTCCGAGGAATACCCACTCGACCATTTACGCTGCTCACGTTTAGAATTCGACCTGTCGTACATATGTATATGTTCGTTTGTTATGCCGAATCAAAGATCATCAAACCTTTACATAGACGGCCAGGAAGACGTAAAGAAAGACAGTTCCCTATGGCAGAACTATTTTCGGTTAGAAATGTGCGGCAGTATTGACGATGGTTATATTTATTTTATTTATTTGATTGGTGTTTTACGCCCTACCCAAGAATATATCACTTCTACGACGGCGGCCAGCAGTATGGAGGGAGGAAACTGGGCACAGCATCGGGGAAAGCCACGACCATCCGCAGGTTGCTGGCAGACCTTCCCACGTACGGCCGGAGAGGAAGCCAGCATGAGCTGGACTTGAACTCACAGCGTCCGCATTGGTGTGAGGCTTCTTGGTCATTAGGCTGCTCTAGCGCGCTCCAACAACCGAGCCACGGAGGCCCCCGCGATGGTTATAAGTAGGCTAATTAAAGGCGTTAACCATTGATACTAATGAGATTGCTTGTTTGAATCCAGCTCTTGCTGGAGCGACTCTAGCTTTCTGTCGGCTGTAAGGTACATTTAGCCTATGGGGACGTGCCTTCATCCAACTTTAAGTCTACGACTACATGTGTGACATGTATAAGAAAACTAAAACATGTAATAAATAATTGCATCACATACTCCTAGTGTTTTACTTAGATGAAGAACAACAAAGATTCATGAGCCTTGGTCCACGCTCGTGAACCACTTCTCTCCTGGGTTGACCCCAAACATACATGTCTATAATGACGTAACACCACTACCTGTCTTGTCCCTAGTCGGTTTATATTGACTGCCGGCTGGCAGTGCCTAAAGATTTGCTTGTTAGGACTCGATGTAAATGAAGATATTTCACACAAATCATTTACCAAACATACCCTTTGCTATGAAATAGTATCAGCTCTGCTACTAGTAAAGGCAACTTTTGTCGAAGGAAACTTGAATTGAAGAACCTAATTAACTCCATAATATACATTCAGCGAAATTAAATAACAAAAAAGTTTATCACAAAGGGTAAAAGTATGCAATGAAATCAACTTTTTCAGCCTTTCAGTCTTGGCCGACTGGTTAAGCTCACAAATCTAACAAACAAATGCCAGCATGATGGGGTTGTAAAGCAATATGTGAGTTTGTTACCTTTGGAACGTCTTATCATTGGTAGAAAGGCTTTTGTAACTCGCACGGCTCCAAACATGTTAATATCCATGATTCGTTTATACATATCCATGGTACAGAGCTCCGCCTCTCCACACACGTTCTGACCTGCGTTATTTACCACGCCCCACAAACCTGAGGATCAGGCAAAATATCGAAACCATTTGATTCAAAGATACTACATAACGTGTACAACGTTTTCAGTTAAAATAAAACGTGCCGAAATACATAAACATCGCAGATTTGCTGACACCGGGGGTAGGATTTGGATTTTGGTCAAACTTGGATGCATGTACGTTTTGCATGTTATGTATAATAATATACACATATCAAGTTTGCTTATACTACACAAGAGCTAATGGAGTTTGTTTCTGTGGATAATTTCAAGTATTACCAGGAAACTTTCTTGTTTAACGTATTCGACAGACTCGTCAGCACATTGCTCGAAACAAGCGTGAAAAGAATAATATACCCCCTTCTCCCAAATGTTCCTTGACATATTTGGCGGCGTGGGTCACACTGCTGTCAGAGGAGACATCAAGTGGTATGATGTGTAGGGCTTCTCCGCATGAAGCCTTCAGGGCCTGAGCCTCCTCGTCGTCGGGGCGGTAACATCCGGCAAACACTCGAAACCCCAGAGACGCCAGCCGACGGGCTAGAGAGTTCCCAAACCCTACAGCGACACACGGTTAGAACTTGTAAATATGAAAATGTTCATTTACCCTAAAACCAGTATTTCCGTACATAATATATAATATGATAATTTTAGAGGACGATGCAGTGCTGGTATATATCTGATATAATTGATCTATCTGTATTCAAATTGTAGAAATCTAGACTTATGTTTTAGATTATAGTGTTCTTGGTCTCCTTATAATTAACTCCTTCTTTCGATCTAGGCCTCAACACGGACACTCGTATACCAACCGTCAACAAACATGGACAAGGCTATTTCCCATAACACAAACCACCAAAGAACCAAGAAAGTTTATAAAGCAAGAAATTAGTATGGGTTCCTGCAAGCATATAAGTAGTCCACGGATTTCAATGATGAGGACGTTAATGCAGTTTTATTAAACACTGAAACAATTAGTGATCAAATGCTATCAGTTAAGTCTGTGCGATGAATGTTAGTCTAAAGAGTGAAGGAACCTCAAGCGGGTATGACCTTCTATATACCGTACGTGTATTTGAGCGTTTATTGTCGGTGTCTTTTAACCAGTTGCCTGTAACTGTAACTGTCTGTAAAATCAAAGTTGCCTTCATTCATGACAAATAATAACACAATTCTTGCACAGAAAATGAAGTGAGAGAATTCAGTCTAACTCATAATGCTCAAATGCATAATGTCGGAACCCGTTGCCTCGGGTGACGTAATAATTATTCAAAAATCAGTGGTATGCTGGATAGTGGGTGGAGTTCAATATCTTTTGACAAAGGGCGACACCAATTATCTAAACTACTATCGACTTCAATCTAATCCCTGTTTCTAACACGGTCATATTTGAAAGCGTTTTGTATAATATAGCCTTTATCAATGAATTTTATTTTATCTCTTGTATTGCCTGCAGAAACAACAACGTGTCTTATCTGAAGGTCATCAATATTTTCATGGTTTGGTCAACCAGGCCTTGTTTGGCTGTTGCAAGAGTATTAGTATTGATACCTTTTTCTTTACCAGCTCAAGCCAAGTGCCAAGTGAAGGTTCTACATTCTCTTGTATGGATAATTTTTTGGCAAAGTCTTAAAGCGCTTAAGGACATTTTTCTTATTGCTTCTCATATTTATGTTCTCGGCTCTCTAGATTTTAAACCTTTATACATCAGTGCAGCGGGCACGGTGTAAAAAGTGTGGTTTGTAAAATACAGTTCAGGAAATCTGGGATACGACACTGATTTATTTCGTTGTATTTGACTGGTATTTTACGCCATACCCAAGGATATTTCACTTATACGACGGCTGCCAGCATTATGGTGGGAGGAAACCGGACAGAGCCCGAGAAACCCATGACCACCCGCAGGTTGCTGCAAGACCTCACATACGGCCAGAGAGGAAGTCAGCATGAGCTGGACTTCTCATGCACCGATGAAAGAATGATCAGACTCTACCGTGCCTACATATATAGGGTGTTAATTCATACCTGTATCACAGCCAGTTATAAAGACGCCTTTGCCCTCCAAAGAGACTCGCTTCGTCAATGCCATCTTCAACATTCGATAACCACAAATTAACAAGACGATGGCGAGAAGGGTGAAGCCGACTGCTCTTAGAGGCACAAAGGACGCCAAGAAGGCGAGCAGGGTGACGAATGCAATCTCCACGGCCTGGTGCAGGACAAACTCCACTGAAGACGGCATGGCTATATGGGCGGAGGACACATAAAATGGTGGTAATTCAGCTCTCGGCAAATATCGAGGACACAGTGTTATGTAAAATAAACAACGACCCAAATAGATTAACTTTTCTCCAGAAAAGTAGTTCAAGGGTGAATGTATGGCAAGCGGGATTATAATATAAACATAATGTCTTATACATGTCAACGAAGTTTGTGTGTACTGTTTTTCATATATAAACAAGGCATGAACGCCTTCGGGACAAAGTAGGATAATGGAATACACGGTCGTAGGTTGATATCCTCTTGTATACAGTACATATGTTAAGTTTTTATATGTACAATCAACGACTGAAATTATCTGTGATATTATTAAATATTATATCAGCTCCATCAAAGAACGGAAAGATTTGGTGTAAACAAAAGCACGTCGATGAAGAAATTGTTTCTAATGAGTTGTCAAAGTCCATTAGGAGTGATGATTAGAAGAATATCCCTGTCAATGTTTTAGTAACGAAGCAGTTATATACATTAGACAGAATTTTATTTTTTCGTGATTTAGGGTTGGATATCTGTGAGACAAACATTTGGACACAGTCGCAGTTTCGCTATAGAAATGAGAAAGAATGGGAGTCTTTGGTTCGAGACCAGGTCATGGTGGTTTGGCAGTGGATTTACAACAGAAACTTGCAGATATTTACAAGTGAGACGCGCTGGATTCTTCAGTGTCTGGCCGGTATCCTCCTCCCACAATGTGACCGCTGTAGTGTAAGTAAAGCATTCTTGCGTAGCGCGTCAAACACTAATCAATTAAATAGGTAAGTTGCAAACATAAATTTTAACAAACAGCGATACATCATCACTAAACATTCAGTGCTCATACAAACTCTACACTCACAAAATTAATCTGTTAAATTTATCACAAAGTCTGTTATCTGAGTGATGCTAAAATATATTCTGTTATTGCAGCAGATTATTCTGTTAAATATAACACACATATGACGACAGCTTCCCAAACGACTAGTCTAGTAACAAAGGAGTTCCGGCTGCATTGAAATGCTAGTAACATATTTTTCTCAATGACGATCATGGCTTACATGGCAGACATATATTCAACCAACATTTTACACATCAACATTAAAAATTGCATGAAATTGCTCATATTATCTGGTAGATTTTATTTGTTTTTTAGTATTATTTTTTTTCTTGTGTGTGTGAATTGGGGGTGGGGTGGTGGTAGTTATATGTTACTTATATATGTTGGGCCATACTTATATGTTGGAGAGTGAGACGGCAAGGTACCGGATAAAGCTCAAAATCTAAGGCCACAATCACAATGCAGTACACATGTTACATGTACCTCATTAGAGAAGGGCTATGTAGTAGTTAGATTATGGGCAGTCTACGCTATTCAGAGGCCAATCATATACACATAAACTGAGATAATATATCTATAAACTTCTATGAAGAACAGTTGCATACTGATAGCTTCACTATGTTTAAATAAAGATATTATTATTATGGAAACAGTTTCAATCTCGCTCGGAAAAGGTTGGCGTCACTTAAATCCAGATAGGCCGACTGTTGAATATATTCGTCTGGGAGTCATATATTTCACACCACATTTTTCAAACACTGCACGCTGTTGATTGCCTCTAAAACGTATTTCTTGTCTCCTGCAGGTATTGTATGACCTTGAATTGGACACAAAATCTGCTAACGTCTTTTCAAAGCCATGGGTCGAATCTTCTTTGACCAGAGAAAGCGTTCAATAAGGAAATCTGTCACCACGTCAGGTAAAATCACGCCCAGAAGCACGATCGTCTGCAAACAGACAAGTGTAAATAATTAGTCGTTAGTGTAGCATATTTGTGGTTCTCTCTTTTCATAAAACATGTGTGGGGAGTTGTAAATAGTAGGGTAATATTTACGTGTTGATTTCTGCGTGCATTTTGACGTCACTTTTATCAAACAGTCACGTGCTGTAACTGATTTTTCATAGGTTAAATCTGAATGGAGAGATGTTTAATTAGCATACAAAGAAAACGACGTAAATAGGACGTTTATCATTTTAGATTCTGTCATATATCACCGTTACATACGAGATTTCCGCGTCGTAGTATTCGCGGTTCATACATTTTTGTAAGGCTTTCCGTAGCCATCAAACGCTCTGGATTCGAACTTCCAACAGACAGCCTGTCGTGTC
This sequence comes from Liolophura sinensis, assembly GCF_032854445.1. Classification (NCBI taxonomy): domain Eukaryota; kingdom Metazoa; phylum Mollusca; class Polyplacophora; order Chitonida; family Chitonidae; genus Liolophura; species Liolophura sinensis. The sequence goes on from NC_088295.1 coordinate 13,174,701, forward strand.
CTTATACCACTACACCACTCGAGTTGTTATACTGAAATTGTGTTTTTTAGGTGTCTTTAAGACAGATGAACATGATTAGGGTTCAGTGTCCGTGTGTCACATGCTTTTGTCACATAGACTACATCTGAAAAGCGTCTATTCCATATTTGGGTAGCCTCATTCACGGAAGCATGGATGAATTGACGTAAGTAGTGACGTGGAAAGTTACACGTTAATACCACCCTAGTCTTCACTAACTTCCCATGTCTGTTGCAGATATAGTACCCACTATAGTTTGATAAAGAATCTATTTACACATACTTGTCAGAGCTATGTGTGTTTATGCCTACCTGGGGCCTCCGTGGCTCAGTTGGTTAGAGCGCCAGCGCAGCGTAATGACCCAGGAGTCTCTCACCAATGCGGTCGCTGTGAGTTCAAGTCCAGCTCATGCTGGCTTCCTCTCCAGCCGTACGTGGGAAGGTCTGTCAGCAACCTGCGGATGGCCGTGGGTTTCCCCCAGGCTCTGTCCGGTTTCCACCCACCATAACGCTGTCGTATAAGTGAAATATTCTATACGGAGTACGGCGTAAAACACCAATCAAATAAATAAATAAATTTATGCCTACCTTGTAAGCGTCAAGGATCTGGTTGCTTCCTCCTATGAGGTATCGGGATTTAGGGGCCTCATTCACTAGACCATCCTCCATGGCATCAATGACCGGAGCCAGTGAGTTGGGGGCCGTGCCTACGGCCTCACAGATACCAGACATGACCGCAAAATGGTAGTCTCTCCCATAATCCTCCTGCACTTCCGGTGTCGCCTCCTCCCACATGATTTCTAGATCCCTCTTCATCCTCTCTCTCTGTCAAATGAAAGCACAGAATATAAACGCTAAGTGTACATTTCCTCCCAACATAATGTTGGCCGCGATCCTATAAGTGAAATATTCTGCAGTAGGGCGAAAAACACCAATGAAATAAATAAATAAATAAATAAATAAATGATAAATATACGTACATTCATATTTTTCAGAATGGATGTAGTTCCCCCGAAGTTTCCGGGTTCTATGAGAATGACCTTGACCCCCCATTGTTTCATCTCTATCCTGAGAACGTCCGCGAAACCCTCTCCAGCGTATTTGCTCATCGTGTAAGCAGCCGTTTGTGGGGTGCCAACTCGGCCTTTAACACTCGTCACGTTCAAAATTCGACCTGTGAAGCATAAAAAACGATGGGGTCTTTTTCAGTACACGGGCTAGATGCCTGCATTTCCATTTATCTTTTATTCTTCATGTGTCAACTGACAACAACCTTAATTTCATAAATTACTTCTTACTGACGACAAAACAATGCAATATCCACAAACATTTTCACAAACTACATATCATAATTTTATACTGATAAATTGTATAGCCGTTATCTCATTAGTTGTCTGTACAGTTAGCTGTAACAATTACCTTTTGAACGCCTGATCAGGGGCAAGAAGGCCTTTGTCACTCGAACAGTTCCAAACATGTTAATGTCCATGTAGCGTTTGTAAATGTCCATGGTGCAGAGCTCGGCTTCGCCATTTACGTCCTGACCAGCATTATTCACAACGCCCCACAAACATCCTGGGCAGATTAACACTTGCATGAATCAATGACTACAGATTGCATGATTTTTTCTGCCAACCCACCCTTCAACAACTTCACAACCTCCTTCTACACCAATTGTTCTTTTCACTGGCTACATGCAATGAATCATTCCTCAGTCTAACCTTGCTGAGCCTTGTATTGTTTGCTTGTTTGTGTTACTAAACTGTATATATATACAGGTACCAGCTACTTTAATGACTTTTCACGTATCCAGAAGATGACAAATACAATTTTGTCGAAAAATTCTATTTATTTCTTATCAGTATTGCGGATCTTGGGCTTAACATAATACACAGATAATGTTTTCTATATGTAAAGAAAAAAATGCATACCCCCATCTTTCAAGTATTCCTTGACATGCTTGACAGCGTCAGCCACACTGCTGTCAGAGGAGACATCAAGAGGTACAACGTGTAGGGAATCTCCGCAGGAAGCCCTCAGGGCCTGGGCCTCCTCGTCGTCGGGGCGGTAACATCCGGCAAACACCCGAAACCCCAGAGACACCAGCCGACGGGCCAGAGAGTTACCAATACCTGGAAGAGGGCCAGGTTACTGGGCAATAAGAGGCATCATTTGTAACAAACACTCTTTGGCAATATCCCACATGGTTATTAATAATGAAATAACCACATGTCCCTCCATGTCATACAAGATCTTTGAGGGCGAGAAAGTATTCCGATATAACTGCACTATACTTCATCTTAGTGTCCCAAATCTGTTAAAACTCCACACCAGCTAAATCGTGACTTACTGCGTGTGAATATATTTAATGTTTGAATTTTTGTATCAGTGAGCATTCACTGTGAAGGTGAAGCCTTGACAGTTGAACTGGCGGCCTAAAGAAACTTTACAACTCCGTGAGTTAAATTTAACCAGCCTTTTCAGCAAATTAACACCAAATTATTGTAGGAAAACACCGTGCGAAATTGAATACAGTTGACATATCACGTGGATGGCCGCAACTGCACATGTAATAAGTACATAAAAACGTTACACACAGTGTGCTGGACTTAGATATTGACTAAAAACCACTAAAGTAATGCCTCAACTGACTCCAGAACAACGCGAGAGGGCCTGTGTATGGCATGCATGGGAGCAAACCATGCCCACATTGTAAGGACCTTCAGCTGCACTCGTGTAACTGTGTCACACTTGATGCAACGTTACAGACAGACAGGGCAGACATCGGACAGGCCAAGAACAGGCAGGCCTAGAGTAACTTCGCCCAGAGAAGGCGGGTACCTGCGCACCTTATATCTGAGGAACCGCTTCCTGACAGTGACGTCATCGTCAATCAGTGCCTTAGGTCACCGGGTCGGTCGGCAGACCGTGGCTAGGAGACTCATGGTTCGCGGAATTAGGGCCTATCGACCATTCAGAGGACAGTTGTTGACAGCCGAACATCGTCGGCAGAGGTTGCCATGGGCTCCAATTGTACGCCGTTGGCAGCGATGTGACTGGCAACATGTTGTATTCACGGATGAAAGCCGCTTCTGCCTGTTCCGAGAAAGCGAGTTTGACGTCGAAAAGGCCAACGAACGGCTGCATCATGCGTGCAGGAGGTGGTACCGTTTGGCGGCGGCGGCGTGATGGTGTGGGGTGGGATTTGTGGAGAGGGACGAACACCACTGGTCATCATCTACGGGAACCTCACAGCTCAACGTTACGTGGCTGAAATCCTACGTCCTGTTGTTCTGCCATTCTTCAACAGCAGCCACGTGGTGTCCTGTACCCGCATGACAACGCCAGATCTCATACAGCTCCAGTTGTGCAGAACTTCCTGGAAGCTAAGGACGTCAGTGTTTTGCCGTGGCCTGCACGTTCCCCAGATATGTCCCCAATAGAACACCTTTGGGATATCCTTTGTCGTCGAGTAAGACAACGGTCGCACTTTGCCGCCAACAGATAAGAACTGGCGTCCGATCTCCCAGATGAATGGCAACGAATCCCACGTCATCTCATCGCTTTTTCTATGCGTCGGAGAGTTTTTGCATGCATTGCAGGAAGGGGTGGACACACACGATATTGATTGGTTTTGATATTGACTGATTTTGAAAATAATCAACTTTTTATATACACTGCCCATTGTTAACCAAATGGAATGGCTATTTTTCTACCCCTGCTCTGTTTGTTCACTTGTAAAATGACTTGAGGGCTGCTTTGTCCGTTCTTACTCAAGACTTTCAATATCTAAAATCAGTGGTCTTTGCAATATATTAAACTTCAGTCATCCAGTTTTTTTGCTTTGGCAAAATAAATTGATTTGAACTCTTAAAGTTTCTTTTGGCCATCAGTTTATTTTCATGTTATATAATATTTGTTACAGCCCGGTGTAAATACACTCGTCTTTTGCCACAATCTTCCCTCGTTGCCTTTGTCACACCATTCTTCTCCATACCTACGTCACTCTATTTCTCTCCACACACTCTTCTCCTCCATACATGGATCACGCTCTTACCCTCATTTCTGTGTCCAACTATTTCACGCCATACCTGTGTTACACTGTTTCCTTCCGTACCTGTGTCACTCTTCCCCTCAATACCTGTGTCACACTCTTCCATTCCATTCCTGTGTCGCACTAGCTCTTTCCCTCCATCCTTAATTTACTCTCCTTGCCCATCATCCTTGTGTCACAATCTATTCCTCCATTCCGGTGTCACACTTTTCCCCTCTGTCCTTGCGTCACACTTTTCCCTCCATTACCACGCCGCACTCCTCCCCACCATACCAGTCGTAGTTTTCCCCTCCATTCCCGCGTCACTCTTCCCCTCAATACATGTGTCACACTCTTGCCCATCCATACATTTGCCACATTCTTCCCCTCCATCCCTGTCTCACTCTCGTCCCCTCCACACCTGTGTCACACTCTCCATACCTATAGCACACTCTGTTCCTCCATCCTTGTATCACACTTTTCCCCTGAAAGCTTTCTCTCCGTGTATTATGCATCATACTCTTCCCAACCATCATGTGTCACAGCCTTCTCCTCCACCCCTGGATAAACAATCTTGCCCTGCATCCTTGTGTCACATTCTTCCCCTGCATTCCTGTGTCACACGATTTTCCACCATTCTTTTTCTCACCATGTTCCCCTCTATACCGATGTCACACTCTTCCCCTCCATCCTCGTTTCGCACTCTTCCATTCCATTCCATGCTTCCCCTCCACTCCTGTGTCACATTCTTCCCCTGCATTATGTGTCACACTCTTTCCTTCAATCCCTGTGTCACAATTATTCCTCTCCATCCTACATCATTCTGCACCACATTTATGTCACACTCTTTCCCTTCCCCCAATGTCTAAGTCTTGCCCTCCAACAACTGCAAGTGTAGAATTAACCCCCTGTCATTCATTATTTCTTCCCCTCCATTTACATGTCACATTATTCCCGTCTGTCCATCTAACACACTTTCCCCCCCCTCCATCCATCGCATATTCTAACAATAGAATATAGTACTGTATCATTCATTACTAAGCTGCCATCGCACAGCACCAATACTTCCCACCTAAAACTCATACCTGTGTCACAGCCGGTTATAAACACACTCTTGCCTTCAACAGGAACTCGTCTCATTAGTTTCTTCTTCAGAAGTTTGTAACCACCAATAGACAAGCCTATGAAGAGGAGGGTAAGCCCAACTTCCTTGAGAGCCACGAAGTAAGGCAAGAAGGCAAGCACGGACAAGAATGCGATCTCCACGGCCTGGAGCCGGAGGAACTCACCCACGGACATCATCGTCATACGTACTGATGGCATGAAATTATATAACATGATCAACTGATCATCAACAAAGACTAAGATCGCTCTTGCACAAAAGTCTACTATAAAGCTTGAATTCTGAGTCTTAATTTCTTCACGACAAATGGGATAGCATAAATTAGGGAATAAACCGCTTTTCTCTTAGCGAAAATATACAAATGTTTTCTACTTTATATTTAGTGGTATATTACCGTAATATACAGTTTTAGCTAACCAACGCAGTCAATATATACAGATCATGTTCAAGGCGTAATACTTTTTACCCAACATCTATAATCTTGCTCTTATATTAGGCCTGTACTGAAGTATGTTTGAGAATGAAATGTGTCACAGTTCATTTGTTTCTTCGAAAAAAAAGCTACAAACTGAAGAATTCCAACTGTGCCTAAATCTACTTGTAAACCCAATTATGCAAATGGCGTTGAGGAGACTCGCCTATATAAGCCCTATGAATAGCATCAACATTCGAACTGTTCTTCATGTTCCGAGGCAATATATTTAGTTAACGTCGAGTGTCACAAAGTCATTTATTGACAGACTTTTTTATGAGAAATAAGAGTGAAACAACCAAATGGTCCATGTTATCAAGATATGAATGTTAAACATAGCTCCCATGTTTAAATGATGACCTCCAGTCCTCCGACCTACTTGCGAGTAGCACACATTTCAAGTGGCAAAACAGCCGGCACGCATATACTGTAAGGCTTGTGTCAGCACGAACATGTTGGCGTTGTGTTACACAAATAGGTTTCACGTTTAAGCCAGGCCCGGGCACCATAACCGTTTCTCACATACACAACAGCTGTTGTATGAACAATGTTGAATCTTTAAGTTACCGGTGAAGTATAACACTTACCTGTGAGCCACCTCCCGTGAGAGACACAAACCTGTCCTTTTTGACGTTTACCGACGTCACCCTGACCGAAGTGCTCCTTGTGCACAACTGTATCTTTGACCTGAATCCACGCATCTTGGTCACTGTGCTTCTGTTTTGCCGGTCTCCACATACACTTTTCTCTGCAACTAGTGATGCAGGTGTGCACATATATACGATTTTAAATGGTATTTCGATAAAGATTCGGCAGATTTCACACAAATCATTATTAATTTTTCCAAATTTACATAATTAATTTCGACGTCTGACTTTCGGTGTCTGACAATTTTGCAAGAATTTTATTAAGGTAATATTTAATACACCTACCGTCAAATGGAACGTATTCTTAAATTTGTTTTTCTACCTGTTTTCCCCAATCTTATCAAGGAGATTTAAATAAACGGCGCTTTGTTCTATAAAACTTTATGTTCTCGTCACCTAAAACTTATAAAGTGTAAATGGAATTTTGAACGTAAAAGTTAAAAGTAAGATTAAGTTTCAAAAACAAACGTTTACCACAATAAACATGTCATTGCAAGACCTTGTATTATGAAATTGGCCTCCAATAGTAAATTCCTATAGTAAAATATAAGAATGCTCTATCATTCCTGTGTAAATATATATATCTGGTTGGGGAAAGCACTCATAGCCCGGAGGGCACCACATGCAGCGCTTCACCAGATACCAGAAAAACTAATGTGAGGTTGCGGAGTAATCAGCGGAAGATAGATGAGAGCATATTGAACCTCACAGGTTAAGACCGTGATCAACGTCGATGGCCCATACCATAGATAACTGACCCCACTATACTGTATACTGTGCTCTCATGTCAGTCCAGAAGCAAATTCTACCAGCAACCTGCGGCCTCTCCCTCGGGCTCTGTCCAGTTTCCTCCCACCGTAATGCTGGCTGCCGTCGTATAAGTGCAGTATTCTTGAGTAGGGCGTAAAACACCAATCAAATGAATAAAAAAATGTATAACACTAATGTCACAAGACATGAACTTAATGTGAAAGCTTGCCTGATAATTTGGCGTCCCTAGCATAATCCTGCACGTACTTGATGTATGGTACATCACATTTAATTTTACATGTTAACCGACAAGTCCCACCAGTGAAAGGTGGTATGTTTAATGTGATACCACACAAAAAACAACATAGCTTGGTGCTTTCAGTAGCCAAATAAAAGAATTAAGAGAAATAAGAGAGAGTCTTTGTCGACGGCTTGATGACAGCTAAAAAACAAAACAAAGACTACCGTATATGTTACAATATTCACTTGGACAGGAAAGATAGGTTTTCTTCTTCTCCTTCTTCTTCTTCTTTTTTTTATGTGTGTGTGTGTTTGTTACAATGACCTGAGCCTGTCCATACTGATAATGATAAGCCAAAGGCCAGCCATAGGCTATGGATTTAGTCCTCGTTGCACGGAGGCATGCCGGTATATGTGAACAGGACACAAACATTTAAACAAATATTTCCCAAACTGGTCAGTCCACTTTTATAATGGGCTTCACTGTTTCCCTAACCCCGTCTTCTTTAATTTCCTTCACTAGTTATTTTAATGGTTCTTTCTGCCTATCCGCTGTAACATGCAGGGAAAGGCGTATATGTAAGACTATTTATGTGCTAGTTTGATCGTGCAATTCATCTTTTCAAGCTACTTGATCTCTCAAATCCATATATCACTGTATCTCCTTATGGGTGCGTTCCCTGTGCGGCTGGGCTATCTTTGCTTGCATGTGTATGACGCTCAACTTATACACACAGGCCTATATGCTAAGAAAACATAGCACAACTATACCCACACAATGAATAGAACTGTAACTTCTAACTTCATCCGTGGAGCTTTAAATATATCTGTATGGCTCCATGTATGAGTGCCCGGTATCTGTCTTAAAATTGCCTCTTGTAGGCTTACATGTGCATAGATCTAATTCTGTTGTGGGCAGCTAGTTAACTCGCCCAGACATGTTACAAGAAATAATGTGATTGTTTTTGGCAGAAATACATGCAGAGTGCGTTATTTTGAGTGAGAGAAGTTTTTATTCCAAAAGGTTGTAAACGTCATTAAAAAAATGCCATAACAGTGATTGATTATTTATACCTGGGACTATTATATACATGTATATAATAGTCCCAGGTTATACCAAGGACTAAGTGCGGTTAAAATTCAGTAGACAGGTGCGACGTGCATTCTCCTGTAATCGGCAATGCAGCCTATCAAACCGTGGAGAGTTGGATCTCCCGGCAATCCATGTTCATCCGGGCAACACAAATAGTTTCAAGATGGTGGTTTACCAACCAAACAAGAAGCGTTCTGGTAACCACGGAAACCATTTGAGAAGATAAATCATCAGAGGTCATATTATTTGAAGTATCGTTTGTGTGAGTATGATATTTGGACTCTCTTTTATACAGGGAATAACCCCTGAAACCTTTTGTTTTCTTTTCTTTCACGAAAGGTAAAGTGTTGGTGTCGGTGACTGAACAACAACAACGTAAATGTTTTACCTCAGCTGTCATTGTAAATATAGCGATCTTTTAGAGTTTACGCTTTAGACGAAGCCGCTGGGACCAGCCTTGGCTACAGCTGTCAATAATAGTTTTAAGTTGCTGACTTCATTAAGTGCAAAAGTCAAGATGCGTGATTGGATTTGGTGCACCATCACCATGCATGCAAATGTATCGTTAGAATAGGCATTTTACAGAAAACTTTGGGTGGGGCCATTTAATTTGGAAATGTCATCATTTTTTATCACTAAATAATCACAGTAAGCACAGCCTAGAAGTTGTAGCAATCAGTTTCGAGGAGTCTTTCTTTTATACTGGTTAGTTCAATTAAATTAAACATTGAGGTCAATTTTCAAACAATTCAACATTGGAAGAGCATTTATTGTACGCAGGGGAGTGTGCACAACTATCCAAACCTGACTTTAACACATTGACACTTTCTGTGCAAGCTTAATTAGAAGTAATGTGACAGCCAACATGGCTGCTTGTGAAACTTGTTTTCTGAGAACATTTGAGAGGCAATATCTATCCAGATACTAAAGGGATACATTTAAATTTAGATCACAGATGTGCATTTGACTGTTTTCTTCATGTCAAACAACTTATACAGACTGATACAACTGTACACAGTGCTTTTCGCTAGAGAGGATAGATGTTGTTGACTTGTGTCGGTTTTGGGACCCATAAGTGTTTCAAGCTATGGATTGCCCAGACAATATGTTTACTTGGCAAGTCGAGAAGACAAAATTACAAGCTCAGATTTGTTTTATACATATGTACTTTAAAAGGTTGATTTACCTGATTTTTATGTGAGCAGATTTTGTTTAAACTGTTTAAAAAAAAGTGATCATACACTTAGCAGAACTGTGCACTCCATATTGTTATCTACTTTCCCTTATACGGAAGTAGATATCATGCCAGCATGACACAATGACCCAGGAACCTCCCACCAATGCGGTCGCTATGAATTCAAGTCCAGCTCATGCTGGCTTCCACTCCAGCCGTACATGAGAAGGTCTTCCAGCAACTTGTGTATGGTCATGGCGTAAGTGAAATATTCTTGAGTGCGACTTAAAACACCAGTCAGATAAATAAACAAATACTTTCCATTATGTGTATTTTACCGAAATAATTTTTGTTCTTCAGATGTGAAATATGGCAGTTTATTTTGACCAACGCTTGGAAACAGACCTTACTGCCATCAAGACAGATATATCATGGCACAAAATATTTCCACTTCTTGCCACAGCAGTGTATCTAGAAGATCAAGGTGGAACTGTTCAGATCTTTCAAGAAGAGGTGAGATGGAACATATAGTTTATTTTGTTTATAATTTTGTGTGTTTACATATGATGTACATCGAATTTGCTGAGTTGAGATCATTTAATTCTATTCTCAGTAATGATTAAACTACATGTGATACTCGGGGGCCAAGTTCAGTGGCTATCGCATTCCAGTTTAAAAGGGTGGTTAGGCAAGCCTGGTGGCGTTTTACATCTGGCAATACAGTAAATATAGTAGGTAATGTCCTACTACAGGAAGATATGAGGTGAATTTTAAAATGGTGTCAGAATTACCATAAACTGTCAACACACGAAATAAGTACTTACACCAATTTTATTTTAGTTTTCAAGTCATTTGTGTAATTTTCTATCTGGCTTTTGTTTTTTTACATTATTTTAGAAGATCTTTTTTTTTTTATCTTTTGCTGTTATATGTTTCTTATTTTATATCATTTGGTTTTGTACAAGGGTGAGCGTGTTCAAGGGCCAACCATCCAGAAATCGTTTCAAGTGACATCTCTGTCATGGCATCCCACCAAGAAGATCCTAGCTGTAGGCTGGGAGAGTGGAGAACTACTGATATGGAATGGACAGGACTTAGAACTTATGGAGTCTGCACCCCTCCACAAGTCAGCACTCACTGTCCTTGGCTGGAGTTCCAATGGAACAAGATTAGCCTCAGCTGATAAGGTATAAATGTGCCAGTTTGTCTACCTTAATTCTTCTAATTTTTGGGACAAGTATTAGTGGTGCTGAAGCAGAATGTTACATTTCCTTCCCAGCTTTGTGGAAAAGTTAAGATATGAGTATGTTGTTCATTAGATGACCTAACCATGTGAGAAAAAAGAAACTTAATATTCCTGCTACAGTTACATGTATATTGGCTAAAAAGCGCAAACTATTAAACTAACAATTACAGTGATATAAAATGTAGGAATTGAGACATAGTGAATAAATACCATCTGTTTGCATGAGAAGAATTTCATTTTTGCAATTCATGACAGTGTTGAACTTTATTTTTAGTCTGGAAATATTATTGTGTGGAAAGCTGACTCAAGAGGAAGGCTTCAGCAAGTTCCTGTCTGTCAGCATGCGGTTCAGGAGCCTCTGACAAAGATTGTCTTCAGACCACCCCCACCTTCAGACTCTGCTACGTAAGTATTCGACTGTTAACAATTTGACTTACACAGTGGCGAAGGAAAGAGAAACCACTGGCCTTGGGCAAATGACTGATGGACCTAACAGCTCAGTGTATATGTTGTGTCATAGGTCAAGCTCATGAACAAGGCTTTATAACATATAAGACCACCATACAGCTATACCAGTACTCTCAACCGCTTATTAAGAACAAAGTCTGGAGAACAGAGGAGTAAGAGGAATAAGTTGTAGTTTGCTTTCTGATATATCAAGAAAAGTGTTAGAATTAACCTTGTCATAGTCCTTAACAGGAAACTCAGGAAGTATATACTGTAATGTATTCGTATAAAACGAATCACCATATCTAAGCTTATGTGATATCAAAATATATCCATGTCTAGAGTTCTGTACTGTTCAGATCAATGAAGCTGTTGTTTGATATTCTTCATTAATCTGTGATAATAATCGTTTATGTTGACTATGTTTCATTTATACAGTGATATAAGCAACTTGGCTAGGGCAGCTGTGAGTGGGGATGAAAATGCCTTGGATATGTTCAACTGGAAGAAAGGAAAGAGTGGTGTGATGATTGGCTCTTCATTGGGATCTTCTGAGTCGTTGGCCTTCTTTGTGGCTGGAGCCAGTGGTAATGATTTGTTCTGACTTTCTGTTGTGGTAGATGTTTATCTCTTGCTTGTATCTACATTCACATTCTTTATTAAATTGCTTTATTAACATATTTTGTTTTTTTTCTTTAATTATAGCCTTAGCGCAAGTTTCTTATGAATAGAGGAAACGACAAAATATTCAGAAATATTAAACCATTGTTTCAGATTTCAAGACAAGTCTTGAGAGCTCAGTTATGCGTTGACTAAAAGCAGTGAATTGTTTAATGTGATTGTTTTGCTCTGTGTTTATCTTTTTCCTTAGGTGGGGTGTACTATGTAAATGAGGATGGAAAGTGTATACAGTGTTTCTCAGTAGACTACTGTGTGAAGACATTACTGTACTACAGAGAGAAAGATATCCTGGTGACTATAACAGACAATCTCATGCTGACCCAGCATAATGTGTTACCTGAGGGCGATGTCAGTGAGATACTGAAGGTGAGCAGGTCTGACATGGTTTATGAATGCAGTGCAGTTCTATTGTAATGATCATCAGGGAATGTATCGAATCGATACATTTGGATATCATATCAGTGATATGTATTTAAATGTACTTTTGAATCAATGGGGTTTGTTCTGAGAAAATACAATTTCTTTTTTTTTTTGGTGAATACTGAAAAATCAATGATATATTTTACTGTTCAAAGTACTTTTGTTGTGAAGCAGGGTACCTTTTCCAATGTTAATAAACATGTTTTGTTTTGTTAGGTTAAGCTCAGTGGGAAGTCTGAAGAAGCCAACATTGTTTGGGCTGGTAAAGGTATCTTAGCCACAGCCACTGGAGAAGGTGTTCTCAGGTAAATAATCAGCAGATAGATCTGTGTTTTAATAAACTGCTTTTGGTTATCATAGGCGGTAACAAAAACTGTGTTCATAATATCATTTGACTGTTTCCTGATTCTTGATTTAATTTAGATCTGTGTAGAACTGTAGTTGATATGGATGTTGGTTTGTTTTCAGGATGTGGGACATGAATGTGGAAGAGAACTATGTGCTGTCACTGGACGGTCACAGTGGCTATGATCCCAATGAGGGTATTCTGTGTGTGGCCTACTGTGAAAACAAAGGTTGGTTTCATATTCCTTAACACATTGATCTGTTCATTGAATTTGTCATAAAGAAGCTACATTTTCTACTTCTACTGATCCGTAATCCAGATGTATTGCACATGAACCCATGGACAGTGGTTCATGGCATAGACTGCAAATGAGCCTGTATTCAGTGAGCTATGTCCCCATACGGTGTTAGTGTGTACTTGTTTTTTGGTCATGGTGTTGATTGTTGTGAAGATATACATGTATGTAGTCATGGAAAAGAAACCATAATTTTTAGTTCCCTATCAGTACCAGAGAGGACTTCACATGTAGGTTTACATCTCATCTCTCAGTCTGCCATGAAGCAGTTTTTCAGACTTTTTTTGCCAAACTGCTCATTTATTTACTGATTTTGAATTGTTTTGGAGTTCAACATTCTGCATACTTTTTACCAATGTTAAACAGCTTCTCATATTGAACTCAAACCTTGTTGGTGGCTTCACCAAAGCAAGTTACAGACAGGGTTCATTTTTGGGCTATTTCATCCATTTCCATCAAAATTATGACCGTTTTAGTCAGTTTTCCCTAGTTTTCTGTCAAATTAAAATTGTAGGGGACATGTATGGAAAAAAGTATTTTCAATACTTGTCTGCTTCATATAAATTATCACACAATTTTGCTTCATCATTCAGGAATTCTAGCAGCAGGAACGAACATGGGGAACATAGCTATGTGGAAATACTCCTCCCCATTTGCTGTTGGAATGAAGAAGATAGAGGGAGAGAGTAAGTGGAAGCTGCAGGCCCCCTCCACTGTTGAAGGCCCTGTTAGACAACTACAGGTAATTTACATTTACATTTCTAATCATCCATGTAAGGGATAACATATACATTATATAAAATATTAATATTCAAGAAGATTTTGCTGCTGATGTAAACTTATAAATCTTGGGTTAAAGTTAACGAGGAGTTGAGTTACAAAGTTATGGCCTGAAACATCTTATTGTAGAGTGGTTAAAATATTGTAGAAAGATGCTTAAAGATGATGCTTGCTTCAAGTAAAACTGACATGCTTTTGTGTTCTGTGTTTTCAGTGGGGTTCATCTAAGAACATGTTGTGTGCTAACACCTTCAACAACATCTTTATTTTGAGTGAACAGGTGATGAATTCCAGTTTCCATGGAGAGGTATGTTTTTAGGTCATAATGACTATTTTTTAATATGGCAACATATAGGTTGTCATATTTAAAAGAGTAATGATGTATGGCACTCATTTTGAAGTTCAAAAAGTTGATAGGCTAAATATGCTAGTATGTTAATATTTCCAACTAAAGCTATTTGAAGTCTGCTGGGAAGTTAATATAGATGAAAACAAACCCTGTTGATCAACCCTGATGAAATATGAGTGGCAGGATGGTAATGATGGATGTAACTTCACTTCATCTCAATGTGAAATATGTTGATTTTGGTGATGTGAATCTTTTCAGACCTCTGTGATACAGGTTGGACCATGTAACCTGATCATTGACATGTTTGACACAGGAAATCACCATGAACTGAAAACAGATATGCAAGTAAAAGGCGTCTACACTACAAAAGTAAGTGTTTGTCTCCTCCCACACATGGTTGTATATATCCTTCTATGACTTTTACTTTACCAAGACCTATCCAAGATCTTTAAAAAAATGCAGTGTTAATTTCAGAGTATTGGATCAGTAAAACCTGTGTCTTGCTCACCTTGTCCACTGATAGTCTTAATATAGCTGTAAACAGTGATCAGCATTGTTATCTTCTCCTATGTTGTTACTTTTAGCTGAGATTTGATAAATATACTTAAAACAGTGTACCAGCTCATAATTTGTGTTTTGACACTGTTTTTGCTGATACAAGTGCATTACTTTGTGTATCATAGGAAGCCTTGGCAGTGTGGAATGGTAAAAAGGTGAATGTGTATGAGTACTCTGAAGACAAGTCTGTGATCCGGGCTGTAGGTAAGCGTTAACCTTTTGACTGCTCTTTGTTGAAATACCTTATGAAGTGTATAGCCTTTTTTTAATATGATCATTTATTTATTTCATTTGATTGGTGTTTCATGCTGTACTGAAAAATATTTCACATCACAGGGAAAGGTGTTACGGTGGGAGAAAATCGTACAAAAAAAAAATTAACCTTTACTATTACACTTCTTAAATCACATGTATGTGTACTAATTTTATTTGTGTACTTTTGCCTCTTGATTTGTAGTGAACATGCCAGTGTTTGTACTGTGAGTGATCATTCTTATTTTTCTTTTATGCAAGCAGAATTAAACAGTTATTGCTTCTGGTCTGAACGTGTACAAACTGTATATGTGCTCTTGATCCATGGTTTATAATGTTGCTGCTCATTTTGTAGGTGCCTTCGCAACAGAATCTATGCGGTTAGCTATATATGACCAGAACATTTACACAGTAGAGCCTGGGAAAGTTCAAGTGCGGACATTTCAGGTAAAAACAATGACAATACAGTCAGTGACAGTGACAGTCTGGCATTACTTCTCTGGTGATCATTGTGCTAACCTTGTTCCATATCAGTGGTGTAATATCCAGAATATGAAGTCTTTGCTTAGCAGAACTGTTATGATGCTGCTCTTTTCAATCATAGATTGTTTCATTGTTTGGTTTTAATGAATGTGAAAGGTGATACATTTTCAGTCTTTACTAATCTGAGGCAGGCTATTATAGACATTATGACAAATCTGAAAATTGTGCTGTGTTTTTACAGGGTACAGTGAAACAACTGCTGTCTTGCAGTGAAGTTGAGGGAGAGCCTATTGATATAGATATCTGTGGAAACTATCTAGTCATAGCGACATCAAATGGAGTGCTCAAGACATATGACCTATCAAGAAGGTATTATACTGTAAACTGGTGTCCTGATATGTATATATTTCTGCTCAAAATATGCACTGCTTGTCTGGGAGTTTATTCTGTAATCACTGCGCAGTTTACTGAAATCATGGTTAATTTCAAAGTTAGTGAAAAATAAAACTGATTTTTGTGCTCTTAGGTATTTTATTGTGTTCTGTGGAAGCAAACATACATTGCATTTTTTTTAGTACACTAAGGCATTTTTTAGTATTTCTTTGATACATTTTGTTCCAGTATTTGTTATCTGGTCTCAATTCCCATCTAAAACCAAATGTGTCCCTCCCTAAGTTTCACTTTTGTTATGTGTGAGAATTTTATTTTGCTTCGGTTGTTGCTTGCAGGTTAAAAAAAATCATGTAATCAAATATGACTCTATCTATATTGACAGGGAGGCTAAACCTCACAGTAACCCAAAAGTTATGGGAGAGTTAATCCAAGGCTTCGGTAGCATCCAATCAGCCCGCTGTAACTGTAGTGGGAGTCGGGTCAGCATTCAGGTTATTAAGGTGGGTTGTGAGTCATCAATCATACTGTTACATCTTTAACAAAGGGAAATATGTTAATTTACAATAAGAATGATGTACATGTATGCTTTGGTGATTAAGTAGAAATATGTGTCTTACAGGTGGTCGCATTTTTGAGAATGCTTTAAGTTATACCATGAAATATTGAATCAGAAACATGCACATGTTCGTCCTTCATGGTGTCCAAAGAACGCATGGATAAAATCGAATTGTTACTCAGGTTGATTTATGTAAAAACATTTTCTCAGTAGTAGAAGCAAATTGTTGTATTTGTATGTACTACTGTAATGGTAAATAAGATTTTCCAAGATTTTACCTTATGTACTGTGTAAGCTATAAATGTACTTCTGTACTCCAGAGTGATGGTGAGCCTGACCCTAAGCTGTACTTCTGGGATCTAGAGCAAGACACTGTACAGTTCTTCAACTTTGAGAGTGGACGTGGGGAACAGGATGACTACCCAAACACAACTCAGAATGGAGACGATGAAGCAGATGATCTGAATGATCAGGAAAGGTCAGTCAGCCAAAGGCTCACATCTCTTTCTATCTAGAAGATAGACTTCAGCATGGCTGATTTAACTAATCTGTTCTATATGGGCAGCTTTTTAGTCATCGTTTTTCATTGACATTTGTTATTTGTACCTATCAATTCAGGGGGAAGAACCAAGCTGCCAAGGATAGCCGGACGATTCCCCATCTCACACACTTGGGACCCCCAGGAGCCTAAGCTAATAGTCTGCCAAGCAGCTCTTCTTCCCAACAGGGAAAAGGAGGAAAAAGAGGATGGGAAGAAAACTCCCTCGCTGACCAGAACTGTCCCTGGAGTCACCAGTAAGATTTCATCACTAGCCCTCTATAGCTTTAATAGGATTTTACACTGCTCCCCCAAATTTACCCAGATTGATTTAGCGTGAAATCGGAATTAACCCAATGATGTGGTGTTCCCCATTTTTTTTTTTGTGCCAGTATCCAAACATTCACGGGGAAAAGGTGCAAAATTGTTGTCACAAGTATGACGTTAGGCATCACTTTTGACCAGATTTGAGTGTATATCACATTTTTTATTACTGTTAATTTGTAATATAACATATAAAAACAGTGCTGAGAATCGTAATCTTACCGTACCCGGGTAAACAATGAGGCAGGCTCGAGCGGGAGTCTAGGAGCAAACGTGATTTCAGCTGAATTGCTTCCCTTTAGGCTTGTTGAATGCTATTAATGCCCTCCACATATGATACTGCTGTTCACTCAAAGTTGTTTAGTTTTATTCTCTAAAACTAATGAAATTCAACAGTTGCCCACATGTTTAGGTAATTTGGTGGCACATAATTGTGTATTTTCCTGGTATGTGGCACTGTCCATTTGGTGCATTCAGTACATCTACGAAAACACTGAATGGTGGAGAGTTTTTCAGCGCAAAAAAAAAAATGCAAATCTCCTCAGGTTATGTTCCTATCAAATCGCCATGAGGCTTGCCTGCCTGAGCAGTGGGAGTTTGGTTGAAAAACATTATCAATTGTTCAGCTGTTATGCAAAAAAAATGAAATGTGTGTATTGTTTGACCTTTGCTCAACCTACGATGACTTGGCAAGAATCCTCCTTTGTGTTTATTTTGAGCGACAGATTTGTTTTGTCACCAGTTTAGCGATGTAACAATGTGTCACCGCCATCTTTGTTTTCTTACACATTGTCATTGTAAATTAAGGTTTGTTCTATTCAACATAAATTATTCTATTAAAAAAAGCAAAGAATTCTTGACATATTCTTATATGAATCTCGATTCGCAGATAAAACAGAGGTAGATCACTTTACACATGATAATGTTTCATTATTTCAAGACTTTATTGGGATAGTTGCAAAAATTTTTATAACTGTTATTGTTCTGTTAAACCGGGTAACTCAATCAACACAAGTACCTGAAATTCTTTTGAACATTTGTATCATACCATACAACTGTTGTCAGCCACATTCAGATTTCATCTTATTCCAGCCATCATAAATTATCTCCTTGTTAGGATTTGCATTTGCACAGATTCAGTTATAACACAACATGAATCTTTTTGGTCCGGATGAGGGAACAGTGTACTCTGCCACCTGTGAGATAGGAGCATTAGAAGCATTCACCTACAGGAGGACTTTGGTGTTGGGTTTGTGGTGATAAGCTTTACTGAACATGACTTGTGTCCATCAAAATTTCATTACCCTATGGTACAACCTGAATTAAATGCATCTATTACTTAACAGACATTACCACATCGTGTAATACAAATTTTACAGTTTAATTTGTTTTTGTAGAAACTGATGTGCTCATAATGGCAAATATGGTGTGTTTTTGTAACCTAATTGTTACATTACAGGTGGAGGTGATGGTTGTCTCACTGTTCAGTTCCCCAGACAATGGCCTGCTCATTCAGGACAGCTACCCTCTGGATGATATTTACAACTCCCTCATGGCTGTCCAAGTCCCCTACCATTATTTCCTCAGAAAGGTAAGCACCACATGTTTCTATGAATTTCACACGAATACATGCTCAGCTGAAGTCACTGGACCAGATTGTAGAAAGGGAGATAACCCAATTAAGTTATACTTTGCCAGCATAAACATCAGCAACTTGGCGAATTCAGCCTCTTTGTTTATGGGTCATTTAGGATGCCTTACTGTATAGGGAATTTAGGTATAGACTTAAGTCTCCTAAGAGGGAGTTTCAAGAGCTGAGATTGTTAAAGCGCTGTCTTACTGCAGGTGTTGGGAGGCCCATCCCAAGGAGGTCACGCTTTCAAATTCGACTCTTTGCTGTTTCCATCCCGAAATTAAATCAGGAAGTTTGTCAGGTTCTAGTGGGTCACTTCAGTTTCCTCTTATGTGCTGTCATTTGAATATGAGTGAGGTGTTAAACACCGGCAAACAAATACATGAATCTCCTCAGTAATTGTGTATTTTTGGATTTTTTATATGGAAGAATTAAGTCATCAAATAACCATTGTTTTGCCTTCTGTCTGCAGCCTGGAAATATTCAGGTATTATATTAGTTAATATCTACAATTACATGTAGAATTGTACTTTGCGTCACTGACATGACATGTTCTTCAGTAGATAATATGTGAAAGGCACTTAATGATAGGTGTACTTGTACTAAATATACTTTAGGCAAATTCTACGAAACTTCATTCATTTCCTTTGTAACTTCTTGATAAACTTTGGCCAACTAGGACTAAACTTTGCTAAAGTTAGTTCTCAAAAGGCTTGAGATCTGGGGCTGATTCCACATATCTGACTTAATTCAGAACTTCAAACGGTGTCACAGTGTTCAGTTCACAATGAAGATAAAGTTTTGACACATTTGCCTGAAGATAACATTGATGAGGTGGTTAAAATTTTAATTTACACAGCTCAGAAATAAGGTCTGAAATCATATTTCAAATTTCTGACTTAAGTCAAAACTGGCTTTGTGTAATCTGCCCCTGGTATTTAAGAAGTTTGTTAGAAGGGTACACGGTACCCTCCCTATCATCTTTGTAGAGTGTATCTAAACTGACATCCTCCTTTTATTCTGTAGCTTCTTTTGTGCTCAAATTTGTTTTCTAGATTGTTCTCTAGACAGTGTTTTTTTTTCACTGTGTATATAATTTGTCACAGAACATGTGCTGTTTACTTTTTTAACAATCTGTTTGATTTAATCTTCTTCATGCTTGTAGATGATGCTTAACATTTTGAAGTCTTTTAAGGACTTCTGAATTTAAAAAAGTTGACTTTAATGCTTATAAATTAACACTTATCTATTCCCCCACAGTATCCATGATGTAACTGTTGGCTTATTGAACCAAATCACTACCCTTGTATGCTATTTAAATATTACAGTATTTTAGAATGTTTGGAATGAATGTTTAATGAAATAGTAAAATCAACTTTTAATAACTCTAATGGTATGTGGAATGATCATGGAAATAATACTGTTCATCCATTGTCACCCTTTAATGTGTACAGTGCATTTGCTGATCATTGAAATACTGATTACACATGCCAATATTTCTGATTGATGAAAGAAATCACTAGGGTGGACTTTCCCTTATTGATAAAAGGTGGCTATCAGAAAACAAGGTATTCACTTTGCTGTTACGGAAAGATTTACCTGTTATTTGTTGCAGTCTGAAGACACAAGTGATGAGCCTCCACCTGTAGTTAAAACTGAAAGCATGTACTCTGTGATAGAGAAAACCCCATTCTTCCCCAAAATGGTTTCCCGCAAAGTGATGCGTGACTTTGTGGGTTTGGAAAAAAGTGACAAGAACACTCGTGATGCTATGATGAACTTCAGCTTTTACCTGGCTGTGGGCAACATGGATGAAGCTTTTAAGGCTATCAAACTCATCAAGAGGTAACGTCATGTCAAGCTCTGCAGATAGTGAATTTTGCGAACACTTATCAAGGTGAAGGAGTAAATTTGCACGCCAGACTAATTAGGAGCTAAACTCCTGTTATCCATGTGTACTTAGGACACCATGACAAAAATGTGCGGGAAATCTGTTTATTTTGTTCCCAAATTACATGTGTAACATAAATTACTTACCATCAAACTGAAATACAGTGTACTGGACCTTATTACTAAAGAGTTTTCTAATCTGATGTATTGTGTAGTGAGTCAGTGTGGGAGAATATGGCTAAGATGTGTGTGAAGAGTCGCCGCCTGGACGTGGCTAGCGTGTGTCTGGGAAACATGGGACATGCCCGTGGGGCCAAGGCTCTCAGGGAGGCCCAGAAGGAACCAGAACTGGATGCCCGGGTGGCCATGCTGGCAATACAGCTAGGCCTAAATGTGAGTGCTGTAATTTTTCAACCTTTTAGAATGTTTGCAGGGTGTTTATTCAAACATATTCTGAAGGCATTATTATGTGTAGACTGATAAAATTATACATGTAGCCCTTTTGTGATGCCTGAATTTGGTCAATCCAGCAAATGTAGTTTGTTTCCAAAGTGAAGTGAAAAAGATGCAGAGTCACACTAAAACTTACTGTTTCATGTGCAGAAAGGTTGAGCAACTAGGGTAGTTCCTGGCAGATATTTGAGTGCGGATTTACATAGATGTACAGTAAACAGGGATAAACATTGGAGAAAAGACAGCACTAAACCAAAGTTATGTGCATCGATGAAATAATCCCAGAGGAAGCTTAAAGAGCATAACATTTTACATTTGCGATGTTCCACAACTCATATATTGTGGTTCAAAGTAAGCAAAATCAAGCACTTTGAGACAGTGGAAAGTGCCATCATGTTATCAGGGTTTTTTTTCAGTCAGACACGAGTTATTTCTATACACCCAGGAGGCACCTGTTTCCGCTTATGTCAGGCACACCCTGTTTTGCCTGTTTTAACCATATGTACGTGGAATATGAGTGACACAGCATCATGTTTCTGGTTAGTCTAACATGGCATGTCCCATGGCCTCATAAGAATTCCTCTTAAAAGTTCCTTTATAGAGCTACAGAGCACATGAGAAAAAATGTCTCTGACTGTTTTAATAGGTCTATTTTCACCCCTCTTCTTAAATAACGCAGTTTATATTATTTATTGTGTTTTGTCTTTTAATTGTCCAGGGTAATTTTAAGGATGTTCAAGAGCTGAGCTAAGTATTTAATCAATACAAAGAAACACATCAAAGCCTTCTAGGTTTATTTCCAATCATATAAGCAAACGAACATGGATGATACATGTACCACATGGTGAACTTGTTGTATGAGCTCTATATGTTTTTATACCGTTTGTGCTAGTAGAAATTTTACTTCATACAGCATAGTGAAAGAAGAGTTACAAATATGTTACAATGAAAAGAAAATATGCATGAAGAGAATTAAGACATGCATGTACATGTGTACAATGTATGCTTTTACAGTTACCACAGATTCAGACTCTGCTGTCATCAGAGTTGAATTGCTGGAAATATGAATCTTTAAATGTCATTCTCTTGAGAGTAAATAAGAATTTGTTTTTCTCAGTAATAGTTAGGATCACCACATGCAACTTTTTTGTTGATATCTAGCTATGCAGAAAGGATCTGCACCTGTCAGTCACCTAAATTTACACATTTTAATGGTCAAGATGATTTAATGCTTTGTGTGTTTTAAATGTTTCTGCCTTCTCTGTTAACAGGAAGATGCTGAAAGACTTCTGAAAAACTGTAAAAGATACGACTTGCTGAATCAGTTTTATCAGAACATGGGGCAGTGGGGCAAGGTATGAACTTCGCTCTTGGTATATTTTGGTTTTGAGCACTTATCAGATGTCATTTGCAGGTGACAGATATTTATTTGTTCCTAGTTGTTTACCGAGATCACAGTGTAATGTTGAGCATGCCTTTCTCTTGTGTCTATTACAGGCCATGGAGACAGCAGAGATGTATGATCGTATACACCTGAGATCCACCTATTATAATTACGCTAAACACCTGGAGGCTAAAGGGGATGTTAATCAAGCGGTGCCCAAGTAAGGCAGCCTTAGGCTAGGATAGTGATTATGAGTTGGGTTTTACCCCAAGGCTAATGGATGTCATCTTGTCGAGGCAACTGTCCTATT
The DNA here is from genome assembly GCF_032854445.1 of Liolophura sinensis. Classification (NCBI taxonomy): domain Eukaryota; kingdom Metazoa; phylum Mollusca; class Polyplacophora; order Chitonida; family Chitonidae; genus Liolophura; species Liolophura sinensis. The sequence goes on from NC_088295.1 coordinate 13,197,588, forward strand.
TATGAACATTTCTGGCCATGCATTGCTGCCATTACTCTCTCTCTCTCTCTCTCTTTCTCTGTCTCTGTCTCTCTCTTCTGTCCCAGTTTCCTCCCACCATAATGCTAGACGCCATTGTATAAGTGAAATATTCTTGAATACAGCGTAAAACACCAATCAAATAAATAAATAAATTTCTCTCTTCTGATGAATTTGAAATATGACTTGTACAAACAGGGGAAGCCTCTCAAGATATCTCATTTTTGCCTTATATTATGATGCTTTGTAACCAAAATGCATGGAAAACTGAATATGAGGTTTAAATTACATGTAAGATAATATGATTAATATAAGTAATATGAAATACATATCTTAAAATAAATATACATGTAGTTATACATACCAGTCTTTTTGACTTTCCAGCTACGAGAAATCTGACACCCACCGCTTTGAAGTTCCCCGCATGCTATTTGATGAGCCCGATGCTTTAGAAGCTTACATCATGAAGAGCAGAGACATGTGAGTGCATGTAAAATCAGCATACATGGACATAAAGTAGTCAAATCTACAGCCATATGTAACATACCTGACTCTTTATTGAAGTACAAGTCTATAAGATTACAAGAGTAATCTTACAAGATTATATATGTCATAAACCTTTGGGGAGGGCTAGGCCATCACCAGGCTCAATACTTCAGAACGGTTTTTCACAACAGGTTTTTTACTATACATTAACTACAATATATATGTATATGTAATACTGGCATTTTTGAAGCTTATATGGTAATTTGCAGTTTGATCAGATATGTAATCTTCAATAATGGTAATGTAGATGTACTTGCATACATGTTTATATGCTTGTCCTCTGTATGTACTTCAGGAGTTTACGGAAGTGGTGGGCCCAGTACCTGGAGAGTACAGGGGACATGGATGCTGCTTTGCAGTTCTATGAGGCAGCTCAAGATTACCTATCCCTGGTCCGCGTCTACTGTTACTGTGGCAGTATGGATAAGGTCAGACATCCACTGATCATAACGTTTGTGATTACTACAATACTGCTTGCTGTATTTTCCAAGATGAGGTTAATAACCAGTTTTCATGAAACATACCACTTTGTCATATCTTGTAGCAGTATATATATGTATATAAATTAAGATGGGCTACAAAGATTACATATGATCTGACAATGATATACTTGTAACCTTTGCTTATGGTTTTGCAGTTTGTACAACACCAACATTTATATAATCAATGGTTATTACAGATATAAAGGTGTATTGTGATGTTTCCAGGCTTCTGACATCTGTAACGAGACTGGAGATAAGGCTGCCTGTTATCATCTGGCTCGGCAGTTTGAGAATCAGGATCTTATCAAAGAGGCCATCCATTTCTTCACTAGGGCTCAGGCCTACGGAAATGCTATACGGCTATGTATGGTAAGTTCATTAATGTCTGGCTTTGAGCAAGGAATTTCTACATTCCCCAGGTCACCTTTTTCTTCATGCTCAGTTGGCAAATAACAGTTGATGGCATTTTTCATTTGTTCCACCATTAAGTAAGGTATATCAGCCTAAAACAGGAGAGGATGGTGATCCTCCACCCTTGGCCACCGTTGGCCACCATATTTCCCATGAGTTTCCCATTTTAATACGGTCAAATAAATGAATACTATATCTTTGTATAAACAGCCATGGAAAATATAATCTTCCTCACATGCACTGGTGTAGAATCAACAATAAGGCTGACCTATTTCTGATGGCTTCAGTTGTGAAAGTGTTGTAATTAATGTCGTAAATAGATTCACATAATACAAGATGATGTTCCCAGAATGTTATCTTCCTCTCCCTGACCTTTGTAGGAACATGGCTTTGAGGATCAGATCCTGAACCTGGCTCTCCTTGGCAGGCCGGACGACATGATGGATGCAGCCAGGTACTTTGAACAGAGGCCTGGCATGCAAGACAAAGCAGTCATGTTATTTCATAAGGTATGGCTGTTTGTGTAGTAAATATATGTACATGTCTTGAGTTTATCTCCTGGAGCAGCAGTAGTAGTAGTCATAGGTTTCTTTCTTAAAATTTTATTGCTCTCCTTTACATAATAATTTACATCATAAAACACAGAGCAGAAAATTCTAAAAATTTCAGATTTTGAGCATACTGTTCAAAATTCCATTGTTAATAGGCCTTACTTATCTGTTTCGTCTTTTCAGGCTGGGAACTTTGCTAAGGCTCTTGACCTGGCCTTCACTAGCAAACAGTTTGGGGCTCTGCAGATGATATCTGCTGATCTTGACGAGCACGCTGATCCAGCCTTGTTACAGCGCTGTGCTGATTTCTTCCTGGACAATGGCCAGTATGACAAGGCTGTGGACCTGCTGGGGCTGGGTAAAAAGGTGAGGCAGGGCTAAGCTGGTCAACTCAGTTTGTGTCAACCCTTATCTGACTAGCAATAATGTCTGTCGTCCGCCACGTACAAATGTATACATAAAGATATCTCATGCTGCCAAATAGCTATCCTAATGCTGGGATGTTTTCTGGTGATATGAGACAATCCACTGTGAGAGTACAGAAGTGTTTGGTGCTGGCCATTTCGGAAGGTAACTGAATTTGCGTTGGATTGCCTGATATACTCAGATTGTAAGATTTTTTCTTGGTGGGTCATATCCAGGTTGTTATGGTTATGTTCATGCTCAAGATTTTACAGGGTTTGAGTCTCATTCTTGACCCACACAGATGTGATTTGGAGGTAGATGTGTCTGTTGCTGTTTTAGTACTGGGATGCTCTGAAGATCTGTATGGAGCAGCATGTGATCATGACAGAGGAGTTAGCTGAGCGGATGACCCCAGAAAAGGGAGACGGAGAGAATGATGTGCTGGAGAGGAACAAGATACTGGAGGGGATAGCTGAGGTCAGCATGCACCAGGGACAGTATCACATCGCTACCAAGAAGTTCACTCAGGCAGGAAACAAACTCAAGGTCAGCTTCATCTGTAATATCTGTGATTTTCCAGCTGTTGTGGATTTTCACTTTACTTTCAGCTTTTCTAATCTGAGTAATTACCTAGAATTTTTTACAAAATATATATGCATTTAGGCAGACCAGACTATTGCTATTCAGTAACATTAACGTTTATGTATGTATTTATTTTTTATTTATTTTGTATTTATTTATTCGATTGGTGTTTTGCACCAAATAATGTTTCACTTATGCAGTGGCTACCAGGTGCAACATACTGAGCAGAGCCTGTGGAGGTTGGGTGGGGTGGGGGGAACCACAGCTATCTGCAGGTTACTTACATTAATGTAGTAATAGATTTGTCATTATGAAATATTGCCAAAGTGTATAGCCTAAACATTCATTCATCCAAGGGTCAAATGTATTAATACCTTTAGATTTTAACATAAACATATACATCCTTACTCCCACACCTCTCTTCCCAAAGCATATGATATTAATGTCACAGTTGTTCTGTTTGGGTGTACCTGTATTTATGTTTTCAGGCTATGAAGGCATTGTTGAAGTCTGGCGATACAGAGAAGATAGTTTTCTTTGCTGGTGTTTCCAGACAGAAGGAAATCTATGTGATGGCAGCAAATTACCTCCAGTCATTGGACTGGCGAAAAGACTCTGAGATCATGAAAAATATTATTCAGTTCTACACCAAAGGCCGAGCTCTGGACTCTTTAGCTGGATTCTATGATGCCTGTGCAATGGTAATAAATATAGGATGAATCACACACAGTATGCTGTCTTTTTTGTCCATTTTCTGCTGTATGATTGATTTCCATAAAAAAAAAAAAAACAGGAAACTACTCATCCTTGGTAGTAACACTTCCTTCCTTAGCTGGTTTATCTTCTGTAAATGACCCTATTTGTACTGTTTCAGGTGGAAATAGATGAATACCAAAACTATGAGAAAGCCCTGGGGGCTTTGGGGGAGGCTTACAAGTGTATGAGTAAAGCCAAGATGGCCAATGAGTCACTCCAGGAGGAAAAATTAGGCATCATTAAACACAAACTGACTCTCATCAAGAAATTTGCTATGGCAAGAAGGTGAGGCATATCTTTAGTACTCTGCCTTGACAAATGACCATGAGAGTTATCTGACAGTTTATAATTCTGCACTGTACGGCTGTTGTCCTGTCTTCTCTGCTGATAGAAGTTTTCAATAAGTCACTTACTGTTACACATGTATGTATACCTTACTCTCATCACCCTGGGTGTTTAGGTTTTATAATGTTTAGCTTCATTGTCTTCAGCATTGAGGGAAATATTTTGAAAAGTTTGTATCGCATTTGTCTTGATGGTGTGTAAAATTTGCCTCTTATTGTGCACTACTGTATTCTGTGATGCTTCATTTCCTGATTCCTTCATTCCCTGGCTGTCCTCAGGTCATATGAGGAGGATTCTGAGGAGTCTGTACGTCAGTGTCAGGTCCTCCTTGAGGAGCCAGGAGTTGAGTCCGCTGTCCGTATTGGAGATCTTATAGGCTTCATTGTTGAACACTTTGCCAGGAAGGAGAAGTGGAAAGTGGTGTGTAACTGACTTCATCTATTATTGTGTACCATCTGAACATTAAAATGTAGTCTTCCCAATTAGTATGTGTGGATGAAAGACCATATGGAAGTGATTTTGTGTAATCAGCCTTGTAAAACATAATTCATGTTGATACTTTGGTTTTCTATTTGAAAAAAAACTCAAGCTGTGCACCAGTTATCCTGCGCAAAGAATATTTATTTGCTTGATGTTTAATTTTGTACTCGAGCATTTTTCACCTACATGAAAGTCAAGTTCAGTCAGATATTTGTATAAAGGAACAGGAGTGCTCAAAGTAGACTAGCTAAAACACACAACCTCGTTGTTCATAGGCCTGATAGTGCTTAATATCTGTGTGAGGGCACCTCATAAAGAATGTTGCTGAGCACACAAGTACAAATGTAACTGTTTAAGAAAGTGTGTATTGAGTGCATCGATGCTTGCTGGTGTTATTCATAATAATGAAATCAAGGCGATCAATGCTTAAATGTAACAAAGGTTTCACAAGCCTTTGATCCACATGCCGGGATCATTATCAAGTGACTAACCACATTATTTCCTAAATTTGGCTAGTTTCTTGAGGTCCACTAGTAGTCTGCGAAATCCTTGTCCATAGGAATGAATTATTACAGCTAAAGACTCATAGTGGTCCTGTTATTATTACTGAACCCACGTACAAGTATGAGTCTAGCAGTATATGATGTTATTCATGTTATACATTTCAGGCCTACAACTACATTGAGGAGCTGAGAATGAAAATGCCATCTGCAAATTTGTCCTATTACGTGGACATGAGAACAATAGAAGCCATATACCGTGCCTTAGATCTGCCGCTGGGTAGTATCATGAATAACAACAAGCTCAATGGTTACCGAGGCTCACCTGAGGAGGATGGAGAAGAGGTGGAGGAGGAGGTTGTGGAGGAACAGTAAGTGGGAGGAGCGCAAACAAATGGGTGTTGTCATGACCCAACATGAAGCAGCATTAACACTGGGTAAAGGTCACAACACTGTATCACCAATCACTGCTTTTCCAGATTTACCAGTTGTCTGTGATGTCTAGTGAAGCTTGTTACAACAGCCAGACTGGATTCAGAGAGAGCAGAAATACTCCCAGGAATGCAAGACCATAACATAAAATGTGATTTTCGGGACTTGTTTGTAGTGAGGCTGTGCTTACTCTTATCTGTTTTCGCAAGTCAGACAGACTTGAGCATAAACACATGCAAATGTTTGAGAAACTCTGCATGGAGTTTATTTATTTACATGCTTCTTAAGAAGGAAATGAACATTTGGGAACTAAGGTAATATGGGTTAATACAGCATAATTATACAATTATTTTATTCCAATGAATCACAGTCAAATAAGTATATTTGTGACATTTATGTGTATGTATCTCTCAGTCTTGTATCACACATTTACACAGGTACAGGGTCACAGGTAGCACTATCTCCAACACAGATCACATCAAGTGTGTTTTCAGTGTGATTTTTGTGATGATAAAATTCCATGTGTGATTTATTAGCATAGTATTTTTTGCCGAGTATGTGTAGTTACATTTACTTTACAGTCCAAGAAAACGTGACATTGATATTTGTCAGATGTTTTTGAATCTCGGTTCTAAGTGTTCAGTTTCCTATATTTCCAGGTGAATATTCTGCTGAAACATTCCACTACATCCGTCACACAGCATCCAGTGTTCATAAAACTTACTAACCAATAGAATCTGCATGTTTTTGTATGACACTTTTTCTAGGACCTTATCACCATGATAGGCACTATTACTCAAACCATTTTTCACCTGTGCAGATTTTACCTGTTGCAACATGTTTACATTTAACTCCGTCCAAAGGTTACAACAGCAAAAACTTCACCCGACGATGTCTGTGTGTTACTTGAATCTCTCATCTTGAGTGTATAATGTATGTGGGTGAATGTACATATTAGCAATCTAGTTTTGTCATTCCTTACGTGAACACGTCCAGTCTAACTGAACTTCCATATGTGATTCTGAATCTATTATATATACAAGCATAAATATAATCAAATATATACATAATGCATGGATACATAATACATATACAATCTGCATTCAATCTAATCTGTCTTCTTGTGGTTACCCTAAATTGCCTGTAAAGAGTACAGCAGTAAGGATAGAATTTACGTTAAAAAGCTACATGTACTAGTGTGGGCCTGCAGGGCAAGTCCAGAAGGCATAATGTCTAATCCCTAAGTTTGGTCACAAAAATCCAGATGTGATAAAAATCATCTCATTCATTTGTTAATTTAGGTTGTAATATTTGTACCTTGCATCATACTCCTTGTTCTATGTAAAGACTGAACCGGGTGTCCCTTTTTTAAACAGTTTTTTTTTCTATAACATCTGTATTTCTTGCCTACTTGAGTGATCGGAAGGCTTCTCATTTACAGCAACAGTCCATGTGAATCCACAAAATACATGTACTTTTATTGTGAAGTATTTTTTAAGTTTAAAAGTATAAAATTACAAATACGTATAACTTTCTGGACGTACCCTAACTTTTTAATCATGTTCTGTATGAAACCGTCCATGAATGACTGATGTGCTGTTTTACAAAACTTTATTATGTATTGATGACCTGCAATTTGTCATAATCACGGAAGACAATATAAGGATTGTATGTTTGTTAGTTTGTAACATGATGGTTGTTTCTCTCTTTCGTATTGATGACGTATATGTGTACATTGAATCCATATATCCCGTCCCAGACTTGCGCTTCTTTCAGACCGTCCCTATTTAACAAGTTGTTATTTGACAATAAAATGCCACAGGCAGATCCTGGTCTTATTGGTGGCCTTCACTTCGTTACCTTTGTAGCTTTATCATCTGTCATATTTTACACTGGCCGAAAGGTTTAAAAGTGTTCTACACTTTGAAACCACTAATTAACGACGAATCTGGCCACGTTTGTATCAAGCGTCTTATGACTTAAGTGAAAAATTCCAACGCAGCTGCAAATAAAATGCTTTGCTCTGGAAAGATTCAAATTTGTGTAGTGATTCATTACTGCAACACATTGTATTAACTGCAATTTGGGTTCTTTCCTGTTCTGGGTTTTCCTGTTTATGTTTATGTTAAACATTTTCCGAATGTTTGACAAACAGAATTGTGATATACCATGGAAATGCAAATGGAAAGCAATGAAACAACATATAGATAACCCAGGGCATATTGTCATTAAACGAGAAGACGGGTTTTACATTTGCCCATATTCATCTTAAATGTAGATGTTCACAGCTCACTTCCGTACACAAAGGTTGCGTATTTTGAATGGCTACAGAATTCCACGAGTTTGGACACCAGTTAGAATTTTCGTAAGTCATAATTCCACAGCAGAGATGACGTTCCTATCAACAGATCGGGGCAAGTCATTCTTCGATGCAGCATCCCGTTTTAGGAAACAACCACCCATGAGATATGTGTGCGGAGTATATAACTGCACAGTTCTCGATTCATCAGTTATGTGTTCTGGCTAGACATTGCGAGGTTTCTCTACATACTAGTAGGTTATTAAACCATATTTGCGGATCAATATTGCAATCTAAAATTAATTCACGTCATGTCCGCAAAACCGTTAAAGCTATTAAACCTTTTCAAATTAGACTAGGCTTATGTGTTCTACTATCCCACAGACCTATTGAAGTACAGATCTAGTGATGCTTGATTCGCATTACGAATAGACATGCAACTTTTCTTAATTGTTACAACTTAGAAAAAGATGATTTTCCATTGCATCTTCCTAGATTTGTCACGTATAGGGAAACAAACTTGTTTGAATAACCCTTTTGAACACACATTCTTCAAACAGAAGGATTTGGAAGGTGTTTTTCCATTGGTGCGAAGATGAAGTCCCAGATCAAATGAAATTCACTCGTACCAAGAATCCTGTATGCCTTGATAAGGAAGTGTCTTGGAATATTATAGCAATATTATAGCCATTATAGCAGCAATTCGTCTTGCTGTACGCTTTAGATATGTCCTTTTATCACAACCATGTACGCCCATATAGTCCTCATTTCTGTGTACTCAACATCTACAAGCTGACCTGCCAACGACCAGTCAAGGTTTGAAATCGGAAAGATAAGTACACTGTTCCACGTAAATATATACGTTAAAATTTCCCAGAAGCGTCCAGCACTTCAAGAAGGACTTATACATAGTTGGTGGGCGTTCTTGGTTTAAAGGAGAAGAAAACATAATAATGACACCAAAATCAGATGAAGAGCGTCAAAACTCATTTGTAAATATGGTCTTCAAAATTTTTTTCCATTTTTTTTTTTATCAGGAGGAAGGTTATTTGAAAATATTTTTGCAGGGTGGGTATTTGGGACCACCTTTTGGCATTTAACGTCGTTGCTTAATAATTTTCTAAATAAAGATGTGAAGCATTTCTTTGAATGTAAATTTGTTGGTTATATCCAAGCATATGCATTTAATCTGAATTATGATAATATTTATGAATATATTAAAAATACAGATACGATCAAAAACCCGGTTGAACACGTTTCTTAGCTGAAAAGACCAAATTTTAATGCAAATATATTTATTAAACGTGTTACATCCTCATTTATAACACGTGCAGGTCGAGGTGGTTAGCACGCCAGCGCGGTGCAATGACCTAGGAGCCTCTCACCTGTGAGTTCAAGTCCAGCTCTTGTTAACTTCTTCTCTGGCTGTACGTGGGAAGGTCTGCCAGCAGTCTGCGGATGATCGTGGGTTTAACCCGGGATCTGCCCGGTTTCCTCCCACGATAATGCTGGCGGCCGTCATATAAATGAAATACTCCAATCATAAAATTCCAATTAAACAAATAAAGCATTTATAACTTTATGATTACACAAAGATTATATATACCAAAAGATGATCCCAAATGACCACCATACAAAAATAATTTCAAGTGTTTATGTAATTTTTATGTTTTTTACACCTTTAACGTTTACTGCTTTCAAGTTCCGTTTTGGTCTCAGATGGACTGAACCATCTCGTTTTATTACGAATCGAAGTTGTGCCACATTCACCGAGTTGTCCAAAATGTATTCTCATATTCTGCTGTACAAACCAAAATACATTTAGACCGGGAAAGCGGACACGTCTTCCTTTTTTCCGAGTAACGTGTAAAGTAATCAGTATATACTAAATATGGGACATGTCCCAAAAAAACATATCGCTGGAATGCTGGAAATTAGTGCATCCTGTAGTTACAGTAAATTATAGGTAAAAATATAGCCTTAAAGTTCGTGTGATATATATACAAAGGGCTCGAGTATCTATGCAAGGCCTGCATATAGTTGACAAATTGAGTTCCACTGCACCACCCCCACCCCCCACCACCCACCCACCCACCCCCACCCACCCACCCCCACCCCCAATAAAATGCTTGCGGTGAGTTCTTTGCTTATAATAAAAGTTTTACATTTACAGGTCTTATAAATGGCACTAGAATCTACAACAGGTTTATTTGTTTGATAGATTGCTCTTCTTTTTTCTTTTTTTTTCTCTGGAGCAGATGGCGACGTGAAATTTGTTAATAGTTGCGACTTGACTCGTCCACATCTGCATTTAGGTTTTGGTCAGTCCTGTGTTAATGAGAAAAACATCTTCATTCTAGTGAGCAGACGACGTGAAAATTTGAGATTCCAGTAAATATATCTGAATATGAGTACTGCCAACTAATGCCATCTGCATAATCAAACCTTTGTGGGCCTACATATTGCAGACTACATGTCTGAGCTGTATCGGTCGAAGACGTATAGACATATAATCCCAGCCTGATCTACACGGAATAAGCGAGTGTTTGTAATGTCCGTGTAGTGAGAAGGATTTTTTATCCGTTGTGAATACGCCAACATGCATATTTGTCATGAACCTTTTAGATCATATGAATATTTTATAAGGGAATCCAAAAGGCAAGAATACAGTGATTGTGTCACAGGATGGATTTTTGCGGATGATGTTAGTTTTATGTCCAGCATGAATACCATAAATGCTGAAATTTCAGCGTAATGAGAAAACTATTGCGTATCTGTTCTGACTTGACTTCACCTGTACCGAATACGATGTTGAACATTTTGGCAGCCTAGCATTAACGATGGACGTGCTGTGTTCACAGCTTATGATAAGATTTGCTGAAGTAAACATGGAGAAGAAAACTAAACTGCGTTCAAAACCTGTGTTATTTTTTTCTGTTCTGCTCAGTCCTAGAGAAACGATGAAGACGGGGTAGCTATTGGTGACGAAATAAGCAGCTGTGACTGTGTAAGAGAGGCTGACGTGAGATCGGGGCTCCTATAGCTCGATGACTGTACCCGATCGATGAAGATGTCGGCAAGGCCGTACCCTCGTCAGACTGCCGCAGAAATACAGGCAGCCAGGAGAACACTCGGGTGGACTATTAGCTGATTGTGTGACATTGTCGTCGAAGCTTTTACCAAGGCAGTGAATATCGGGTCTGACTTGGATATGCTGGTCCTGTAGCTCGTCCAGCACTTCGCATCAACAGGTAAGCTGACGTTGATTACACGGAGAAGTAGTGCAATAGATTAGCTCACCTGCACACATATATACGCAACCCGGTAGAGCTCTTGAGAGAGGATAGGCTAAACCAAAGGAAGCCCATTAGATCACCAGGTCTGTATAATAGAACCATTTCACAATATGGCAAACCCAAAAGACGTACTGACTAAAACCGTCTAGGGATACCGAACCATAAATGAATTTTCTTGCAGGATTTTTTTCGATTCTGTTTAAACAGCTAATCTGTAATATCACGGAGCGAATTCGGTACTTAGCTTCACGTGATTTCTTGGTTGATCGATTTCAACAGATGAACAAAAACATGTATATCGGAGACAAACTGACGAGAAATTGGTCGTGTCATTGATTATTTGCCCATACTCAAGCCATGCAGAGAGTCGTAATGTGTGTGTTCACAGGCTGAGTGGAGGGTACGAGCATAGCAGGAGCATATGTTCAAAGGCTTGGCGAGGGCGCGCTTAGCAGCCCTCTCAAACCTGGCTATTATAGGTGATCGTCATAACTACACTATATAGCTCCAACATGTGGCATGTTTGCTTCTTACCGTGCTACATATTTGGACATTGACTACGTCTTGTACTGAGTAATGATAAAAAATAATTTATTTGATTTATTTATTTGATTGGTGTTTTACGCAGTACTCAAGAATATTCACTTATACGACGGCAGGCCAGAATTAAGGTGGGAGGAAACTGGGCAGAACCCGGGAGAAACCCACGACCACCTGCAGGTTGCAGACCTTCCTCGGACGGCATAAGAAATAAAAAATATATTACTCTATATCTAGTTATCCACCTTTTAAATATTAGCCATGCTCGTTTAATTAAATATTAGCCTATCAGATTAAAATAAATGTTGTTTTTTGCTCTTTAGAGGTAAACAACTAGCCAGGTTTAAAGGGAGATCGCTCACTCACCTGTGTGACAATTTACTCGTATTCCAGCTTTACTGCTGATGAACGACAGTGGTTTTTGAACCAGTATACAGGCTTTACGCAAATATCCACTTTTTACAAAGGATTATTCAAGATTTTGGGGGAGACTATATACCAACGTAATCGGTATATCGGTATAGTTGCCAATCGATAATCCAATCAACTAATGTAATAAGTTATTACTGTACATTAACGTATAAAGTATATTCAATGAAAGGTTTTCAGTCCAAGTTTCTTAAATTAAATGAGTGTATATAATTAATTGTCTTGCGATTAAATATTTGCAGGCACCCAGGGTTACGCGATAACCTCATCTTATGTATAGGGGCCTACTACGGAGCCGTAAAAGTGACATGGTAAAAATAAAGTTTCCGCAAGAGAAAAAAAAAATTTTGACAATTAAATTAAAAAATTACTTGGTGAAAAAAAATTGGGGAAGAGAAAATATTTTTAACCACCAACTTTGGAAGTCGGAGCCCGAGTTCAGAAGTCTGAGCCCCGACTTAATAGGCCAATCACAGGTCGTATGCCATCAAACAGGCAATATGGCAGTGAGCATCTCTCACTGATAACTGCATGTTTTGACAAGGGTTTTACCATGAGATAAATTAACTTAAATCAAGAACAAGGATTACAATGAACATGATAGCCTACACAGGTCAGTTCCAATCTGTTTAAAAACACATATTCTTAGCTGCCGCGTTACAGTACTTATGAACTCCGTGTACAAGCACAACTTTGCTTGATGGGCACGACTGTAGCTCTACTGAGTAACAATGACGTACTGAAAGAATAAAAGAGTACACCGCTTAAGAACGATTTGTTTTAGGCGGGCCATGCATTTCAGTATATGAATCAGGCAGCTTATTCATTAACATATTGCAAAGAGACATATATGGACTAAATAAAGATAAAATACAGAGTGCAGCCCCAGCCTTAAATAACCGTAACTGAGTTCTTTCAATCTCAACTGCAAAAGCTATATGTGAGACATTATTCGAATACATGTACTTGATCCAGCCAGGGTAGAACTAACCCAAGCTATATGTAGTTTAGGATCAAAGGCCTTATCTTTATGTCACATACATATCTAAGGAGGGTTGTGATCACTTTTAAAGTTATCGTACTATTTGGTTGAGTATTTACTTTATTAATAATAATCCCAGATTGTTGGAGATCATACTATAAATCGTGTTGGCGTTCCTCGTCGTCTAAAAAGACATTTTGGGACTGAGATAGTGTAATTTGCAAGAAGCAAAGGTTAATTTGCAAAAGCATAACGGCACTGACGATCAGAAAAAATTAGCTTCGTTGAAACGTCAGATAAGGTATAATGTGCATAACAAGGGTAAGAAATCAGTTGCACGTTCTTGTAAGAAATTGTAAAAATCTCGAAGTGCAGAACATCTCTCAACCAGACTGACTCATGTGTTGCTACATGTGCCTCGTTTTTCCTGTATAGGCCAAATCATCGCTAATGTTCAAGCAGACGCAGATGTGGACGCAGATGGTCAGCGTCATGCTAATCAATATCTTATACCTACAATACAGAGGGTTCAAAAATAGCCCTCAGCTATCACTGTAATCTACTCCAGAACTCTCACTATCTGATTTTCTTCCCACGTCGCCCTCGGACTTTGTATAGATCACACTTATACATGGTAAAGTGAAGCTTGTTTTATTAGAGTATTATTTATTTATGTCTATTTCTACGGAAGCCGGTTAGTACCATGACTGAACTTTGTCAAGAAGTGTCAGAGCCTAAGGACGAATTGTCGTAATTACTTTTTTCCCCTCGTAATTTGGCTATTTGGCGATAAAATTTAACCATGAGGTTTCCCTCCTATGTGTCCAGCTATGTTAATATAAAAGGCGTAAACACAATCTATACATTGTTAATGCATGACCGGTTTTTGAGCACAAGAATGACATGGAGGAACTTAAAGCTCCACGTTATGCATAGTTTGTCTTCTTTTATTACCTTTTCAAGTGGCGAATTCATCCTAAAAACCTTCTCTATACATTAATGAAAAGTGCCTTAAACGAGGTATCACGTCATTTTCTCTGGTGAATTGTTAAACCAGTGAATGAAGCGTTTTCCGTCCACTTGGAATCCGGGGCCCTGGCTAGGCGACCAGTTTACCACATTCTTCACTAATTCTTGATCAATTGAGCACCGTGTTCAAATCCAGCCCTCCCTGGCTCGTCTCTAGTATAACATATATATATATATATATGTTGTGGTTTTCACCGGCCTCTACCTGTTGTCCTATATACCCATGAACCTGACCTCTTTTGTATACGTGAAATTCCAGTACGATACCTTTAAAACACTACTCTAATACATACATGGATCTGTTTAATATCCCTGTGTGTATGTGGACAATGACTAGTCTCGCATCATCTTTCTCGCACAATACCTAGATATATAAGTGCTGACTGTTTGTCTGGTCTGACCAATCTAGAGGTACTGGCGTTATCTCAGTTGTCTGAGACGTTACCTTGTAGCCGTTAACAGGCCCTTGGTCAATAAGGCGGCTTGTTGGATTACAACTCGTTGGTTTGTATGTATACGTCTAGTCAGCATGTTCATCAGATACCTGGCGAAGTTCCGTGATTTAATCAATCTTACTACACCTTCTTGGAATTGAAATATTTGGCGTAAAACACATTCACATGGAATGCATGTTTGTTCATTTGTGTGATGAGTCGGAAGATAAAAACTCCGTGGTTTTGATTGCCGTTCTAATATGTTGATTATGTATATATTTATTTATTAATTTATTTACTTATTTATGTATTTCAAGTTAACTAATATAACAATATTAATAATAATAACTAATATTTAAAAAATATATACTTTTTTATTCCTGACACTGACCCCCTTAGCTTGAGTCACTATATCCCCCTAGCCCGTGCACATCCTCTCATACACAAACACAGTGTTGAGTGTGAGCCTGTCTGTGCAGTTGTCCACAATCATAGCGTGTCCACATAATGTCTTGAAAACTCCTCCGCCAAATAACATGGTCCTCTTTCGATCTGTTTGGCTTTCCATCCAGCAGGCTATGTACCTTTTCGCATGCACTATATCTTGAAAACGCATTGCGATTAGTATTTACTATACTTGCCTGAAAGGCGCCTTGAGTGGAAGCCCTCACTGACAGCTCAGTTTTCTGAAACCCGTCTGTACATTGGTCTGTAGCCTACACATGGAATTACCCCAGTCTGCATGAATGTATCATGTTAACCTAGTTTGTAAGTATACCGCACATATCTGGAGATCAGAACATATGGCGTGGTCGATGTGTTTGGTTTTGGTTTGTTTTGTTTTTTTTGTTTTTTTGTTTTTTTGAGATTCACACTTTCTAATACAACTGTATTTTCCCAATTGACATTCATGCACCAATTTGATTTGTTCAACAACTAAGTATGAAGACATTTCTAAATTTAGTAGTACGCTCGCATAGGTTTACTCCCAGGAGAGTCATCGCGCAGTTAATATTTGACACTGAAGGCCTAAATCCATGCCATATAGAAAGTATATGCTACAAACGTTGAGGTCATTTATCAGGCTTAGGGGGTATGAAAGAAGCAAAGATGCTTTTCTTGAGAATGTGTAGAACGCTATTTGAATACGATGAATTGGATACGACAACAGAGGCTACTTGTATCTAATGTTACACAAAGCCCTGTGTAGAACGTTCAATGCCATAACATTTACCCTGGTAGCCAGCAGCTTAGCGGGATGGAGCGCACAATGAAACTTCGATATCATATTCCAGTGTTGATGTGAGATGCCATTTGTATACATCACTGGTTGTTCTACTCCCAATACAGCATGCTATAATTTGTTTGTTGTCATTCTTACTTGTCGATGTAACAATGAAACAGTCTTATATGCCATTTTTGTCCATAGATGAAAGAATGCTATCCATTTCTGATTGAGGCCTTATACCAGTTTAATTCGTAGGTTTAAACAATGCTATTAATATTTGAATGAGATTTTCTATATAGCATTTTAATTCGTAGATGAAACAATGCTATCATTACCTGATTGAAGTGTTTCATACCATATTTATCAGTAGAAGCCGTATGTGGGAATGTCTGCCAGCATCCTGGGGATGGTCATAGGTTTCTCCCGGGCTCTGCCCGGTTTCCTTCCATCACAATGCTGGCCGCCGTTGTATAAGTGAAATATTCTTGAGTACCGCGTAAAACACCAATCAAATAAATAAATAAATAAATATTAGTAGATGAAGCAATGCTATTCATATCCGCAAAATGGAACAATGCTATCATATCCCGCATGAATGAGGTCTTATATACCATTTGTATCCGTATATAATAAGCAATACCATGTAAGTCTGCGTTAGGTCATATAAAGGACCCAACCGTGGCAAGTCTGCATGTTATCTAACGTCAGGTGCATGGCATCGCAAAAGTCCATGACAGGGAGTAAATATTTATATATTTATCCAATAAATTGTCATTTAGTGCTGTATATACTAAAGAATTTTTAACTTATACGATGACAGTTAGGTTTATAGTCGGGAGTGCCCGGTATAAACCACCGACCTTTGGCATTCTTATTGGACCTACAAGTTTCCTCTTCTAGGCCAAGAGAGTAAATAGTCAAAATAGTTTAATATCTATCTGATAATAATTCACTTCCGTCGACAATTTTCATAGTTTTATGGTTTGCATGCGTCGAGCTGAAAACAATGCCTAAATGATCCCCAGACATACATAGTACATGTGCAAGCAATGATAAATTTATATACTAACTTAATTCCCAAGGTTTGACAATCAGAAATACACGCTGAGGGCCACTTCCAACAACTGCGGACAAATGCATACTCCAGCGGAAATCTTCCAGGTCAAATCCCAGTTGGAATTTCAGCTACAGAAAGTGTCAAGAAACTGTCGTAATTTCGTATAAGTGAAGAATGTCATTTTTTACATGTATGCCCAAGCTAGCCTGACGATAAATTTTTATTCCATGTTTCAAGCGACAATTAGGTATTAGGTTAATTGCTTTCCTCTACCGGCATTACTATTACTACATGCATACATTGTTTAACGTAATTTATAATGAGCCTATGTGTACATAGCTCTGCATGTTCATAATTACCTGAGAGTAACTTTAAAGTAGACTGGCCTTGTGACAAATCTTCACTGAAAACTCTTGTCACAGTTTCTGATAAATCGCACGATCGCACATATATACGGTTTCCAGTCTGTTATACCATTGTCTCCGCAGCGTCTTTATGCAATGATGCAGTGGTCAGGAATATACCCCTTGGTTATATGTTTTCCCAGAGCTTTTGACGTTCAGTGATTCCATGTGCAGAAGGAAAGGTACATGTTAGTCTGAGATTACTCAGCAAAATTTTGCTCGGCCAAGGATAGCTCCAATCCAATGTCAAGAGATACCTCCATTTAAAAAACGTGATGCAGTTACCCACCCTTGTTAAATATGTTGAGACTGTCCTTACAGGTGGTGACTTTCACCGTGGTCGGGATCTCGATCACGGCTTAGGAATAACTGATGGACGCTGTGTTTGCGATAAATCGCCAGGCGAAAGATAAGGAACAAGTGTATGAAAACTTCAAGCTATGGAGACTTATTTAACTCACTTATTTAAATGGAGCGCGCTCTGACGTTAGTTTTAGGCCACTCTTGACCAAACAAAATTTTGCCAAACCTAACGTCAGAATAATATTGGAATATTTACACGTATATACAGGGTCTCATATGTTCTTGTTGTAAGGTGTCTTGTTCCGACAAGTACGCAGCTGTACGAAGAGTTTCTCCGTTAATTTATTTACAACAGCTTTTTGACCTTCAGTTTTTTTTTTTTTTTTTTTTGGCTTTGCACTTTGAAGAACTGTTTTTGCTAAGACGGTTTCACAGAGCTTCTTCATCGTTAGCAGCATGCTGCTTAACTTCAGGGCGGAGCGGGCAGTGGCTGAAACGTTTGACTCACAGCTTTTCTTTCTGAAAGTGGTGGTATTGCAATCGGCCAGCTGCTTCGGGAAGTTGCTCACAAATTCTTCATGCAGCTCTATGAACAGCCTGGCAGCGCATGTAGACATATAGTACTGATTGATATCGACTGTTAACACGATGCTCACTGGTCTTTGGACATAATGCTCACTGATATGGCTGGTAGACATTATGCTGACTGTTGGCATATTCTAGTGCTTACTGCATGTTACCGTCTGTCGACATAGTGCTCATTAACGACGCCTGTGAACATAGTGCTCATTAACAGAGCCTGCCCTCATTTAGTGCACATTAACAGCGCCGGTCAACATAGTTCTCATTAACAGTGGCTGTCGACACACTGCTCATTAACAGCGCCTGCAGAAATGCAGTGCTCACTAATAGCGCACGCCGACATATAGTGCTCACTGATAACGCCCACACGGATGCATATAACGATCACTGTTAATTGATAACGCCATGATGCGAAATGATAGCACATGTTACCTTCTGTAATGATAAATTACAGCGCTTGTCCACATTCATGTTCATGACTGTTATCGTCTGTCGAAAAGATGATAACTTATTACCCGTCGATATTATACTATACATAACTGATAACCCATGTCGACAGGATGATAACTGATAGTTGTTACTGACAAAACATCAATTCTGTAAGTTTCTCTCAGAAAAAAGTGAGAAGAAGCTGTCGTTAATTTATCTCATGTAGAGAGCGACCTCTCCTTGCTTTCGGCTTATCTTCAGGTATACTTAAACAATTTAACCATCGCCTACATACACATATAGCTATACACAGTTTTGCACTGGTGCTCTCTATTTGATATATATTATATTTGCATTTACTATTTGTTTCTATCTGTTGTGACAATGGAAAGTACAAGCATATGTCATCGCACTTAATGAGAGTGGAAGACACATACTGTTCTGTTGAGTGGTCTTAACACTGGCGGAGACGTGGCCTTATCTTTTCTTGAAGGTTTGTGAAATGAATACAGCTAACATGCTTGGCGAGATATTACAATTGTTTATAATCCGCTATTTGTTTCATTGAAAGAAACTTAATATTTCCTCAATGCTCCAAGCGTTGGTCTTTACATGGGCACAGGTTGTAAGGGAAAGATTTCTGAACAGAAATTTCTGATAGCCTGTATGTTGTGTTTGGTATACCTGTATATGTTTACCTATCATATACCTGACATTTGATATATTGTATGCACACGCCTGTTTGTGATAATCTCTTACAGATCTATGCATCTGTGTCTTTGTTAATCTGTTGTCTATGCCTACTTTGTACCTGATGTCTGCAAAAGGTAATTCACAAATCAACTTTGACGAGGCTCTTGTTAGTCTATTATGCTTGTACACTAGATGCGCCGTAATAACTGCTTTCCCTTGCTTAATTACATATTTAATTTTTCATCCATTCGTTAGAAAAGTGAAATAACGCCGTTCTCAAGAATATTTCACTTGCACGTCGGCGACCAGCATTATGGTGGGAGAAAACCGGGTAGGAAGCCATGCAGCATGAGTTTCGACTTGAACTCACATCGACCGCATCCGTGAGAGGCTCTTGTGTCATTGCATCGCGCTAGCGTGCTAATACCCTCGGCCACGGAGACCCCAAGAGTGGAATAAACCACTGTTCATTGTACGGCAATGAAAACGATCAGTTAGATATACACCTCTTCATTGGAGGGATATATGTAGATCATTTGCGGAACTGAAAGAATCTATTTTTGATGTGCATTGAGGAGTATACATGTAACCAACTTTTCTTTCCCGATTTGATTTCAGGGATAGCACAATGAGGCCTATAACTTTCTGCTTACACTCCATAAACTGACCAAGGTCCGACATCATGCCTGCCCAGTATACAGAGGAAAAGGAGTAAGTTCTTTTATTAGGGTTCGGGTTTATGTCTTTTTTAAACATGATTTCATCTCTGTGGATTCATATGCATGTATAAATGCCTGCTCCTTTCTACATACACAACTTGCATGTACTTACAGACATGTGACAGTGTTCATCATTGTGTTTTACAGTTTTGTCATCTGTTTAAATGCATAACAAGTTTTATGATAAGCCATATGACTTGTGCCCATCTATATCCAGTATGTTCGCGCCTTCCATAGTGCAGACGTACGTAAATGTCGATCTTTACTCCGCGGACTCCGCTACTAATTCCAGCAGAGTATATATAAGAAAGCTCTATATATTTTAAAGGTATTATCGATCAGGATTGGACAACAGCTGGTTGATTGGCCGCTAAAATTTCGCTCCCACTTAACCATCAGGAAGAGAAGTTAGATGTAGAATAGTGGCTGTATCTCTTATATCGGAAATCATGCACACGAAAAGTGTTCTTGTGAACAGAGACCATATATACTTCTACGTATACACGGATTGCAATTTTTTATGTTAAAGGAGAGGTTGAGAGCATTTTACAGAAGAGATTTCAATGGTCGGCTTATTTATTTATTCAATATAAAACGTTTTTAATGGAAAGAGGAAAGGCTCTGTCTGTATAGAGAACCAGCTGTAGACCGAACCGATGCAGTGGATAAAGTACATAATAACGCAAAAGCGTGGGCCTAAGTATTGGTTCGTTTGCAATCTTACCCTAGTTGATAATTCAGTCAGTTCAGTAGGCTGGAGATATTTCACCTGATATGGATCATGAGGCCCGATGCAACAGTTAAATTCAACACAGTTATGGTATATATATATATCTCACACAATCTATTTTACCCTGTAAATAACTATATGTGTACTCCACTTTCGTCATTCAGTTCAAACACTACGTGCGTTTCACAAGTATTCGCTTTATCTGAAAGTCTGCCTACAGTACGGCAACAGGATTTGATTTCCTCCCAGCCTGAAGTAAACAATTTTTAATATTGAAACGAAGTGATATAATAGTCAACCAAATAACTAGGTTTGTTCCAGCGATGATAATTATTTAGTGAAAGGTTCAAATTTTTGAAAATTATTGTTTATTATATTCAAGATGGACAGCATAGGCCTATAGTTTTGATTTTTTTATTTCTGAAAAATGCTTAGCCAAAAGAACCTGGTTAAATTAGTTGAACCTGATCTGTGTTATTTTAATCAGGGCAGACTCGGACGTTTTAGAACTGACAGAGGCGGTAACTCCGGAGATTCTCCCCAAATGGCGGGTGTTACTGTTGAACCTCTCCTGGTACGGTGTCAGTCTCATGTTGCTCGTCATGTCCGTGGAGGGTGAGTAGATACGCCAATAAAAATAATACCACCGGCAATAATGACGGGTGTCACTGTCCGTGGAGGTTGAGTAGATACACCGACAATATGGACTATATTGACGGGTGTCAGTGTTGAACCTCTCTTGGCACGGTTTCATCCTCCTCTTGTTCGACAATACGGACTATAATGACGGTGCGGTGAGGTGGAGTAGAGGTACCGAAAATGCATCCTTTTTCGACAATCACATCCTTTCAGCCATTTAGTGAAGCATTCCTCAAAAAAGAAATTGGCAAGCAATTAAAAGGAAAGAAAACAAATAATATACTCACTGTCTGAGGGGCGGAAACAGGCCTAAACAACCACATACGGTTTTACTGACGTGCTTCGTAACTCTATAAATCAGTTTCTAATCATGAATTCTTACCAAACTGTGAGATGCGCAATGTCAGTCATACAGCTGAAAGGGAAAAGAACAAACTAGCATATGCAAAACATGGGATTGTGTGCATTGCAGTGATCCCGTCCCAGATGAGAGTACTGGTTGGAGAGCGCTACAAGGGCCGCTGGCTTGGGGGACTGGTGGCCGCAGGGGCAGGTAAACCACACTCATACCGCATTCTGAAATAGATGAGGCTTTTTTGTATTTATTGAAAAAAATCCAAAAAAGGAAAAGAAAAAATGTAAGCATGTTACCCATATTACGTGACTTTCGATTTCAGATGTTGGTATCTATACTATTTCAAGGTTATTTTATCCAAAAAACATTTGTGCAAATCAATGTTTCCAACAAAAAAAGGTAAACATGTTGGACGGAAGTAGCGTTTTAAAAGTGCTGCACCTCTTTTATTTCCTTCGCTTAATTAGAGTGCATGACTTGTCCCACAATGTTTCTCTTTAGGATAATTCATCAGATAAGTATTACTGCCTTTTTTTTCGTCAGTGATCACATTTTTCCTGAGCCCTATCATCGGGATGAAGAGTGACCGTCTACAGTCCAGATATGGCCGACGCCGGCCCGTTATGATCACTGCCACATTCTTTCTGTGGTAAGATAATCACTTTCGTACGAGGTTGAGTAATTAGATGTATGACAGTCAAGTTAAGTAATTAGATAGCAGTGTACGTGCAGTTAGCTATCTGTTGTAAAACCAAGGATGCTCTATAAACCAACAATGACACCCTGCAAGGATGTAATATAATACTTGAGGATTATTGTGTGCTTGGTATGTTGTGGTTTGATTGCATGCCACTGAGAAAAAGCTGCCCTAAACTGATTATTGCGTGGGTCATTTCCTGCAACATGAGTGGTGGCTATTTCAGTATTCTCATCACAACCTGTATTCTGTTGTTTTCTCTTTAATAGTATTGGTTTGATTGGGATGGCGTTCAGTGCCCCGGAACTGGAAATGTGAGTGACATAAAACCATGTTTTGAAGAAATTATATAGAAATATTTGCTTAACATTGTATTTTTAAGAGTGTTTGTTTAATCTAAAATGCAAGACGTATATTGTTTTGCCTTTTTGTAAATTGTCAGTTAATATGTATATCCTTCCGATTTCAATATATTCGAACTAAACGGTACGGCATATTGTATGTATGTATACTTGGGGGTTCAACGTTGTACTTAACAATTTTTCAGTGACAGGGAGTCATTAGGTGTGTGAACATATACTGTGTCTTCTTGTGCCACTGAAGCACCATGCAGGTGCTCACCAGACATGACCCTCACTCAGTCACATTATACTGACACCGGTCCAACCAGTCATGTTTCCTTGCTCTAACCTCTGGGTGCCAAGTGAAGCAGCAGCAAGTATCATCTTTAAAGTTTTTGGTATAGGGATATTGTTTATTTATTTATTTATTTATTTATTTATTTGATTGGTGTTTAACGCGGTACTCAAGAATATTTCTCTTATATGACGGTGGCCAGCATTATGGTGGGAGGAAACCGCTCACAGCCCGGGGGAAACCCACGACCATCCGCAAGTTCTTGACAGACCTTTCCTCGTACGGCCGGAGAGGAAGCCAGCATGGGCTGGACTTGAACTCACAGCGACCGTATTGGTGAGGCCCCTAAAGATATTGTCATGGCCTTGTACATAGTTTGCCCGTCTGTTAGTCCTAACATAACTTACTGCGATGACTCAACAAAGAATTGTCGTAAACTTGATACTAGTCCTATCTGTAAGGAAATGTTAAGGCACAGTCAGAATTAGATGAGTTCTGTCACAATGTTCTAAGTCTACAGGAGGAGAGAGTTTAGTATTTTAAGCTATGATGAAACCACTTGTTTACTTTTGTTTCAGACCTTTGGACCCCGAGGTTGTTGAAACGAACAATATCACCGGAACAGTAAGATGATAATATTTCTCGTAATACTTAAAGCTGATGATTTTTTTTTCACTGAATGTCCAGCATAATATTTAGCTCGAGTGACACAGAGTTTTCGTATTTCGTATACGTCGGGATGGCGTGATGTTACGTAATATATTTAACTTAGTTGTTTCAAAGATCGTTTACTCGCCACGATATGGCTGAAATATTGCCGATGTGGCGTTAAGCCATAATCATTCATTCATTCAAAGATCGTTTCAAAGATCGTACACGTCACAAAGATTATATAGTGATATAACTATCGTGCATCACAGATTGTACACCATTATATTTAACTGTGGTGTCGCACAGAGTGTACACAGAGTGTATACACCTGCGTATGTTGTAAAATAATGGCGCTGAAATGCACATGCAGTGATCGCATTGTGATGAATGCGATACTTGCCCTGTTTCAGTGCGAGGTTGACCTGGTGCATGTCCGGTGTTCGGCTTACAATAACGCTAGTCTACCTCACATTCTAGAACAGGAGAATGGGGTGGCCGTTCAGGGCACCATCAAACTGCCAGAGAAAAAAGTCCAAAATCCGGAGATGGACGTCAATACACCTTCGTCAAAGGGTAGCCTAGGTAACCAGATTTAATACCAATTATTTCTTCGCCTCTTTTGTAAAAACAGTTGAGCTTTTTTTGTCTTAAGCAAATGTGGTATAATTAGCTAAGCAAATTAAAGTCTATGTAATCTTTGACGTTTCAAGAGACATTCTATGTTTTGGCAAATAAATTCAGGACTTCAACAGTTTATTCAACTTAAAACGTTTCGTGAATCCGGACGCTGTGGTGCACTCCGGAAACCCCTGTTTCCTACATCCATAAACCTTGTGCCGCCGTCATGTAAGAGTGCGGCGTTAAACAGCTATGAAACAAACAATTAAACAGGCAAATAAGTATATAAAAACAGCACTTTTAATATTCGCTTGCTTGCAGAAATGAAAAATATTAACTGGTATAAAAATCGCTTAAAATAACAAATATTTACATTTTCTTTTTGTTTTACATAAGCTGCATATGAAGGTTCCATTGTTGTGATTCTTTATGTCAATATTTATTTATTTTTTTTTTTGATTGATTAATACTCAAGAATAACCGTACTCAAGAATATTTCACTTATACGACACCGGCTTTATGCCAATATGCACTGAAAAAAGGTGGGTTATATGAGCCCTATCAGTTAGAATTTTTCAGGATGTTATTGTCTGTTGAGAAGCAGATGGTCACTCAGGTTTCTTCTCACCCTGCAGGTCTCTACGTTGTTTTTTATCTGGTTGTGACGTCAGCCTTCGCTTCTGTTACCGTCCCGTATAACGCTCTGATAGCTGACAAGTCACACCCGTCTCAGAGAGGTACAGCCATTTACTAACGCCGCGTTCACACGGGGAATGCAACTACTCAAGTCAAAAAAAAAAAAAAATCATTTCATTCGAGTTGTTTGCTTTCAAATAAATCGACCGAAAGATGACGCATTTTGATTTTGTTGAATTCTGTTAACTGGTACGACAAAACGCATCCTGTCAATGCAGCTTCGCGATTTGTTAAAATCTGATAGTCCGCGTGTACAACAAATTCAACCGTGTGAACAACGCTTACATAAATGTATTTTTTGTTTTTCCTCTCTCTTTTCTATACTACTCATAGTGCTAATTTCAAGCCGAATATCATTTGTTATGCCCTCGTCTCCATCCTGTATTCTCTATATGAAGTTTCGCTAAAAAAGAGTGTTCTAGATTACGTAGTATATACCTATATCTGATTAACGGAAAGCTGAGGTAGTCCATTAACCAGTCTTACAATCTGCACACTCGTTGTGAACTTGAACACTTAACTGGGTATTCTGCTGATGTTATTTGGTGGTCCCTGTCTATATATCCGTTTGACCTATGTCTGTATATACCTCCTTCAGGGTTCAACTCTGGCGTTATGGGAGCAATGATTTTGCTGGGTAACCTCTCAGGAGCCGGGATAGGAATCTGCCTGATGGTAACTTTGACACAGTTCATGATCTCTTATGTTTTTTTCAATGCAGAACAAACTCGTGTCTGATTGGTAGACACAGGTGATACAGGAGATTCTAGGTTAAATCATATGATGGTCACACCTGAGAGCAGGCAGATTTTTATATGGTTCCAAAAATCAGAAACAGCCAATCTAGCTCGGCTGTGATTCGGTCACGTTTAAGACTGCTTCTTTCCAATATTTAGCTTCATATGATTGTTCACTGTGCAAGCGTTTGACATGGTCAGGAGTAAATTTGTCCACTATAGGAGTACGAATCTGATTGTTACAGTCTGATGCATTCAGTTACACCAAGACTGCGTGTGAAAGCATTCAGTGTTCAGTAGAGACTTTACATCACTGTTACGAAATCACTAATGGTCTGTTCTTATTTCTTGTGTAGAAAATTGGTATATTCAGCACATATGGTTGTATGATCGGGGTCATACTACTGTGTATACTCATAACCTGCCTGACCACCTCAGAGACCCCCGGGAAAAATCCCGGGGAACCACTGGGTAAGTAAATGACAGTAGCAATGCTGACAATTTCATTGTCGGTGAAATCACGCGTTACAGAGAAATTAGGATGTCATTGTGCAGATAGACTGGTATTTGTGTGTCCTTGATATCCTTTGAAGGAAATTCCCGTTGGGTCCATACATGAACTGTATCCCATCACCTGACATACATATGTCATAATCTCAGTACAAAATATGGATACCGTTATCATTTTTATACATTCAACGGTGCTCGTAGGGTTTTTATGCGGTTTTACCTTCTATGGAGACCACTAGTCTAACATCATGCAATAATGGCATTTTAGACTGTACCCCACAAGTAGGAAAGTTCGTTAGTAATGTGCCAAAGTAGGGAGTTTTACCCCAGGCAATCTGGTTTTCATCACCCATGAAAACTGGCCGCCATGGGATAAGTCAACAAATCCTGAGAATGTCTTTAGACAACAATCATGTCAGTTATCATTTAATCGTTAAGTATGGAAGCCAGATAAGGCTATCATCGTACTAACGTAGCAGCGTACCATCGCCTATCATCAAGGGACGAAACGGTCGTACGAAGCGATGGTTCGATGCTAGCATCGTGTCATCGCTTCGTGCCATCGTACCATTGCTTCGTGCCATCGCCGGGTGATGGAACTATAGTACGATGGTTCGATGATGGCCTTATTCGGCTTACGTAGTTAAGACATATATGAAGTATTGGCTCACACACAGCCTCAAACAGGGAATCTACCTGAAATTCATGTCGGACATCCATATTGATAGACACCTGATATATTTCGACGCATAGATCCTACTTTTACCTTACATAGCGTTTTTGGAAATTGGCTGTTTTTCAGCAAACACAAGTACAAACATAGGGGCCTATACATTTGCAGGTAACGTTTGAAATTGTTCGTCAGTTACTATCCTACAAGACTGACCCATACCACCATTCTAATGTGGCGTTAAAGCCCAAATAATTAAGTTAATAAAATAAATATGTGCAGATTACCTTGTATAACTGACCAGATGTAATAATGACAGATGGCGGTTTGCCATCGACATTTTATCTAGTATTTCAGAGCTTGAGGTCAGATATCAGTAGACTCTATGTAATTAATTGAAAGTATCGTGTTTTTCTGTAGGATTCGGTACAATATTCTGTGGATTCTGGCAGCCTTTGACAGGTAAGACCGTACAGGGTGACGTATATATATTTACCAACGGATCTAACCCTGATGTCCATGGGATATAATACCCTCGATAAAGAACTGATCTATAAGATTTAAGGAAATGGCACTGACCAGATATAACCAATGAGTGTATGTTATTTTTCGGCTATATTTCGGCTTTCCAAGCGTTTCATGAAGCTGGGAGCCTCGATGAAAAACATAATAGAATACATATTATACATATTGATTCTTCAGTTAATTCTATTTATAAAATAAGTTGGATGACATTCCTGCAGTTCGGAATGCGGAGAGATATTGACTGATTTAATGTCAGGGGTATCAGTAGGTGAATGGTGTGAATGATAAGAGAACGGATTACTATAGTCACCGCAGCCAATACATGCATCAGAATAAAAGGTTTGACTTTCAGATCATGACTTCCGGTGGGTGTTTCTGACCCGGTTTCTCATGCAGCAAGGCGTCTCCACGGTAACGGCGTAAGTCAATGCGCACATCTCTCTATAAGCAGTAGCCATCTGCTTCCATTAAGCTAACAGGTGAAATCTATAGGCTAAGTATTATAGGCCTATAGATGCTCTGAGAAATTTCGAAGAAATAATGTAATCAATGCATCATAAACAGCGTTTTAGGACAGAGATACTGCGTGTATAGATCCATTATGTAACAGTGCATGATCCCGTAAATTGTTACTATACACTCATCGATACTGCGTACCCTCATTTGTTATCATATAAACTAATACATGAAAGGAGAGGCACATTTTCCAAGCAGGTTGATTAAAACGGCAAAGGGGTGGGTTTGGATACTTGTATTTTGCAAGCTTTTGGAGTAGAATTCTATTGATTTCTAGAAGTACTAAGTTACCGGAGTAACGGTTAGATTAGGATTCTCTCGTGTCTCACATGTGGGTTTCAAAGTATTGGTCAGGTATGAAAATGGCATTAAAAAAAGTGTTTTTGTAAGTGAGTGAGTGCTTGGGGTTTAACGTCGTTCTCAACAATTTTTCAGTCATATGACGACGAAGGAATCATTAGGGTGCATGTACGTGTAATGTGCCTCCTTGTTGCAGGACGGATTTCCACCGCTCTTTTATTTAGTGCTGCCTCACTGAGACGACTTACCGAAGGCAAGCAAGCCGCCCCGCCCGAGCCATTATACTGATACGGGTCAACCAGTCGTTGCACTATCTCCTTCATGCCGAACGCCAAGCGAGGAAGTTACAACTTCCTCTTTTAAAGTCTTAGGTGTGACTCGATCAAGGATTGATCCTGGATCTACCGGTCCCGAAGCGGACGCTCTACCAACTAAGTGTTTTTGTCAGTCTTAGTTATCTTTAGATATTGATGTATGGTAGAGTCTTGAAACATTGGCTAGGTTTGGATTTTGCTGTATTGTGCTTTCAGGAGAGTTGCTTATATTTGGATTTTGATGTCTTGCAGATTTTTGGAATATTGGTTGAGTGACATGGTCAATTTGCCGAACTGTTGGACACCCCAAACATCCGTTGGTCTTCTTCTAATTCCACTGTTGTCAGCTGCCGCCATTTGGTAAGACCAGATAGCAGTTTTGGTGTATATATATCGACAAATTACAAGTTTTGGCGTGCATGATAAGTCTTGTGTTGTACACAGCGTTGAAGCTCTAAGGCCTTTGTGTGGTTGACGACGTTTTGCAGGGCATACTTAACTGTTATCTGTAAGCCCGCCTTTCTCTTATTGATTAAGCCATAGTGCTATAGGGGGCGTTTAAGATAATAACTAGTATTTAGGCATTCACATGAACAGTTAGAATAAAACTCCAATAATTGACATGAGGCAAGATTTCACCTGTTTGGTGTTACCGTTTGGTGATTATTACACTATCGCTGTTCTGGTTTTACCCTCCATGCTACAGCCTGATGTATAAATATGGTTTAAATCATTTAGTCGTTCCATTGACCATTCCAGCTCAGTCTTGTGTGGCATCCTGTCGGACAGATTAGGCCGGCGTAAACCCTTAGTCATTACCTCAGGTAAGCTAGAATAGTCCAACATACTATGTGAAATTCATGTGTATATTGTCAGTGTTTCATGCCAACTTAAAGCAATTTGATTATAAATGAAGACAGCCAATCGAACCTATGGGGGTGTTAACAGTGGTCCGCAGGACAAGGACGATCACCAGCAAGGCTGCATATTGTTTATAGTAACGACTGAATAAAACTTTTGTGTCTTGAAAGGATTTGAACTGTTTAAATTGTTCAAACTCATGATTCTACTCATTTCCATTCACTCGTACATTTCTAGCGCTGCTCATGTGTGGGACTTCATGTGTCCTGGCCTTCATCCGAGGTTCATACGCTTATTACATTGCTTTCGTCATGTCATTCTTCTTCGGTGAGTCACTATGAATATTACCAGTTACCTGTGACAACTTGCCAACCACCAACAATAAAACAATAAGTCAATCCATTCCCTTCGACAATGATATCTCTGGCGTTAAGTCGGTGGGTTCGCAAGGTACTGGGCAAAGTGTGGTAGTTTCTCTCGAGCACAGCGCTTTCCTCTTCAAAAACTTGGTGAATGAATACGAGATTTTGTACATGGTGTTGTAGAATCCAAGTTTTCAGACAAAAATTATCCCAGTCAGGAGGGTTGACTACAGACGTTAAAACTGATTTTATTTATTTATTTGATTTAATTTGATTGGTGTTTTACGCCGTACACAAGAATATTTCTCGCATATGACGGCGGCCAACATTATGCTGGGAGGAAATCGAGCAGAGCCTGAGGGAAACACACGACCGTCCGCAGGTTGCTGACAGACCTTCTCCCGTATGGCCGGAGAGAAAGACAGCATGAGCTGGACCTCTAGCGACCACATTTGTGAGACGCTACTGGGTCATTACGTCGCGCTGGCGTGCTCACCACTTCGGCCACGGAGGCCCCCAAATGACCTACAGCGTTCGTTAAAAACGAATGAATGATCGTGATTATAAATGTGTATATGAATATATATACCTTTTTCAAAGCGAGGTCATTTCTCTCTCTCAAGACTGTGCCACTCAAAACCATGAATTGTTTATTGTAAGCAATTCACTTATATTCACTTATATATTAACCATATGTATCATGTACAGTATAACTATTTTCTCTCAATTCTTATATTGCAGGGCTGGGATTTGGTTCATTTCAGTCAGTGGATTTCGCCATTGTAATGGATATTTTACCTGCTGAACGTGACAAGGCAAAGGATATTGCGGTCTGGCATCAGGTGAGCGTAATCAGAGCAGCATAATTAAAAATATATTTTAGTGACAAAATTAGTATAATGGTTTAAGAAAAATGGGTTTCCGTCATTCTTTGTGCGAATCGTGAATGTAAAGGCTTCCACAGCGGTTAACGCAGTTGTGGATATTATATTTAAATACACAGACTACATCCGGAACTATATGTAACTATATATCTAATGTATATAATATCGTTACCGGAAGTACGTAAAGTAAATTGAATTTAGGTCACTCTCTCGTCGCTAGTCCATCGTACTGGTAAACTGGCGCCCTTCCAGGCGTGCATGTATGGTGCTTCCATTTAACTACTTGGGTGAAATGATTTACAACTGCGTTTTTCTCCTGACAGGCACTGGTTCTTCCCCAAGCTCTGGCAACGCCCATAGGCGGAATGGTGTTGGATATCTTTGAGCACGTAAACTGTGAAATTGGACTTGGTTACATTATTTTGTTTTTGATGACTTCATCATATTTCTTTCTAAGCGGTGCCTTTGTACTTAAAATCAGAGGTGTTCGATAGGCCATCCCCAGCTATATGATCGATGCACTTGTTAATAGTTAACACAGATTTCAACCTTTCTTTGGCATCATCGTAGAAGGGTAAAATCAAGAATGATAACACACAATGCAGTATTTAAAATTTACATATGGGTTAGTTATAAGAGGTGTGTAATACTTTATGTAGTTTAGCTATATAATTCTGACTGGATAAGGACATCATTTCAGGTTCTTTACATGCGAATCATCTTAAAACAAAATTGATAACAAAAACTGGCTGGAAATCAATGTAACATGCATACTGAACCCACTTCGGGGATATGTTGTGTTTTGTTTGCATTGAATGTACTCTCTTATCTGCAAAGTTACAAGTCTCAACTTATCCATTTCATATGTTAAAGTCACTTAGTTGGGTCGAGCAGTTGACATATGTATAAGCTATATACACTATTGCGTAACCTGCGGTATTAAGTGAAGCAATTGTTGGTGAGTGTTGTACCGATACTTCTTTCTAGTATGAACAAGTACAATCACAAAATCACCATGGAGAACATTGCATACGTATCCTAGAGATATGCCACGATGTCACTGAGATTAGTTTCGTACAACTGAGGTTAATTATTTAATACAACATTCAGTATATATAGAGCATCCACCATCGATTGAAGAAAGGTGTAGTATTCAGCTATGTTATCTATATCGGGTGTTATGTTATTGTAGTCTGTTAGAAAGTACATTGTTAGTCAACTGAATATTAAACTTTCACTATATTATCAGTCAGTGTGTGAGAAAGCAGCGTGTACCTTACATATTAGCTTTTCAAGAACAAACATTTTGTAGAACTTATTGTATTACCTGTGTAATTGTGCATTTTCAGTTGTATGTACTTTTATGTTTATAACGTTATGTTCCTTGTAGTTCTTTACACTTGAATATGTACATGAAAGGTTACATACATAGCTGGAAAGAAAAGGCCACAAGATATAAATGTCTGTAGCATAAATCGTTGTTATTGTTGAGACATTGTTCTTATTTATGAATAAATTATTTCGACTTATATGTTTGCAGTGATGTCTTTTTAAAGGACCAGGGTTGCATTTTACAGCTAGAGTAACTCGAATGTCCTGAAGGTTAACCATTGTTGCACATCATTTATGACGCTAAGCTGATGTTGACACAAACCATTCTGTGAAGCAACGGTACTGTGCTTAAAACTTTGGTATGTATATTGAGTTATATATAATGAGGTCCTAATGTGATCTGCATGCAAACAAAATATAAAATGTTTGAAATTCCAGAGCAGAGGTCTTTGGTCTTACACGACAAAAGCCTATATGGCGTGTCAGTTGTGTTCCCTGACATCTTCTACCATTAAGAAAATTGAGCAACCTGGTCTACACATCATGAAGTTATACTACATCCCAGAGACGTTTCAAAGGAGAAATACGTGAAACCCAATCCTTGGTACAACCCTATGTCTGTGCATTGGTTGCCAGACATGTGGTACATTTGGGCCTATAAACAGCGTGTATATGAATGTCCCTTCAAGGTACAATTACACAATCACATATCACATTACACAAAAACCACGATGTACCTCAGCAATGCGGTGGCAGACATATGCCAGGGCAATCACGTTGGTCGCTAACAAAGGTGGAACGTATAATGGATCTCTTTGTCATTGATTTCCGATAATTCTGCGACTTTCACATTGCCACCAGGAAGAGAAAACCGTGCGTCCGCATTTGTTCTTTTCAAGAACTTTACTACATAGACTGACTTCATGTTTGCAAAAAGCCTGACATTTGAATTTACTCCTTTCACCCATGTATGACTATCCAGTTATATATACGTTCATACACTGAAGCACAATGACTCACATTCACGCAGTGATTTATTTATTTAATT
Organism: Liolophura sinensis; assembly: GCF_032854445.1. Taxonomy (NCBI): domain Eukaryota; kingdom Metazoa; phylum Mollusca; class Polyplacophora; order Chitonida; family Chitonidae; genus Liolophura; species Liolophura sinensis. The sequence goes on from NC_088295.1 coordinate 13,230,601, forward strand.
GGTATTTTACACCGTTTTACGTAATGACACACGAGCGATTACGCAAGGTAAGAACTAACCTTGGTTTAATCGTCATGTAGGGGCCTACTGATCATCACATCCTATCCTATATTTCTGCAGTTACAACAAGTTATAGATGCTTACAGGAAAGCTTCATCTACATGTATTTCTCTGGTAAACTTCAGCAGTTACATCCAGGTACTGAATTTTACAGGAAGCCTTCATCCTCGTGCACTTCTATCGTACACTTCTGAAGATACAGATGCCTTGAGGAAACCGTCATCCACACGTATTTCAGTTCTGTACTTCCACAGTTAAATCCAGGTGCTAGAGCTTACAGGAAACCTTCATCCGCATGAGGTTCTATCCTACATTTCTGAAGTTACAACAATGATTGGAAGCTTACAGGAAACCTTCATCCGCATGAGGTTTTATCCTAAACTTCTGCATGCAGTTACACCAAGTTACAGATGCTTTGAGGAGACTTTCATCCACATGTATTTTTATCTTATACTTCTGCAGTTACACCCAGGAACTGAAGCTTAGAGAAAACCTTCATCTCCATGTATATCTATCCTACATTTCCACAGTTACATCCAGGTACTGAAACTTACAAAAAAACTATTATACGCATGCACTTCTATAACTTCTGCACTTTAGGCCCATACTGTTGCTCACTGGAAACTGATACGCATTCCTTACAAAACTTCAGTTTCTTCTGGATAGCAGGGGAGGAAATATATCACGCACACTTCAGTTTTTCACATGTGTATGCAGTTACTTATCGGTACTGAATGCAGGAAACCTTACATTTCTATCCTATCACATTTTCAGTCGCTACTTGCTGGCATTGAAGCTAAAGGGAAACAGTCTGAAGGCCTCTTTCCATTACATTGTGCGCAATTACTCCTCGGTACTAAAGCTGAGAGACCATGCGCAACATGTACGTCCATCACACATTTAAATCTGCAATTAATTAATGGCACTGAAACTATACACTAAGGTTTTATCAGGATTTTATATTCTCGCCATGCACATATTTCTGTAGTTACTGCCTGTTTGTGCAATTTCTTCACTGTGTTTATTTATTTACTTGATTGGTATTTTACGCCGTACTCAAGAACATTTCACTTATACGACGGCGGCCAGCATTATGGTGAGTGGAAACCGGGCACAGCCGGGATAGCGGGATAGACCTTCCCACGTACGGTCGGAGAGGAAGCCAGCATGAGCTGGACTTGAACTCACAGCGACCGCATTGGTGCGATACTCATGGGTCATTACGCTGCGCTAGCGCCCTAACCAACTGAGCCACGGAGGCCCCCTCTTCACTGTATTGAAGTTATTAGCAAACCTTACGTTCGTGTTGATTCTCATCACACAACCTTCTGCACAGTTACTTCTCGGTACTGAGCTTAGAAGAAAGCCTACATCCACAATAACAATTCCATTACAAACTGTGTAACATCCACTAGTAAAGAGGAATGTTATATTGCATATTTCCTTCCTATTTGTGAAGTAGGAAATCTTCCAAGCTGTGTTTCCATCATACGCTTCTTCGGTTACTAAGGTAGCTGTAGTTTTAATTGGATAACAAAGAATTTTTGCATTTGAAAAAAAATATCAGTCTCTCTTAATTCAACATTTAATGGCTGCTTGAAACATACATCTTCCTATTCGCCTTACCCTTAGTCATGTTTTTTGGGTTAACACACACTATATAATATTAAGAAGATTCTTAACAGGCACCGCGCGTCATCACCACAACGGTCTACTGGTGTGACAAATGTTCATGTACGTTGCTTTTAATTCCTCACGACCGCTGTTAGGTTTATTGTTAGCCCAGATTATATCCCGGGAGAGGCTCGTACTGCTATAGTTATGACAGATATCCATTATTTCACAGATATTCGAGCGTAAAGATCAGCCAGATGGATTGCAAAACGTACAACTCCACGGGACCTGAACGACTAGTGATCTTGACTAGTGATACAGAAGTTGTCATTATTCAGCCGGTAATTGCCAACTCTTTGGCGTAACGACTTGCAGAATTCAAACATGTGAACTGTCAATCCATTTCAGTCGAAAAGTAGAAATGATATATGATTGAAATAGAGCTTATCCTACTTTCCTTCGATGGGTCGATATGATCGATTGTACCGTGTAAACACTGCCTTTAGTACGTCTATATCGGGGACCTGCGTATGGAAATCAGCTAGACATATACATCTGTGACAATACGAGAGTACTGTTACTCAGCGCTGTGGTTTATCACATTTCAGTTTAAAGGGTACATCAAAAATCGAAAGTCATTTGTTAAATCTTACAACCATGTATAGGTGACTTCTATAAACATATGTATATTACAGGCCTCTTAGTTACACCTCAGTACTAGTCAGGGGTTAAGTGTTACCTTTCTACAGTTTATGTTATTTGATTGGTGTTTCAAGCCGCATTTAAGAATATTGCACATACAAGTGGTTAAGTCAGTTTTACAAGAAAAGGACACAGGTAAGTCTTGGACGAAAACCTGGAAGGCCTGGACAGAAAACTGGAAGTCTTGGACTGAAATATGGAAGGCCTGGACTAAAAACCGTATGTGGACATAAACCTTTGAGCCTTGGTCTGAAACCTGGAGGTTTTGTACTGATACCTGGAAAATGTTGGCTTGGACTGAAACCTGGAAGCGTTGGACAGAAACCTGAAAGGCTTGGACTAAAACCTGGAAGCGTGGGCACACACCTGAAATGCTTGGACAGAATCCTGAAAGGCCTGGACAGAAACCTTGAAAGCTTGAATGAAAACCACTGCATTGTTTCCTCACAGCCATGTTAGTAAGCGAGAGTTCAAAATCGAAACAAAATCGCCTCTGAAGATTTTAAGGACTAACGTTATCAAAACCTATATCTTCCACTCTTCTGAAAGGTTTCCAGTAATGTGAGCTGTTCTGACATACAATATACGTCCAAAATCCCTGTGATAAGATCACCTCTTGTCCCTGAGCCAATGAAAAGGAAGCCAAAAAGGGAAATAGAATTCTTAAATTTTGTTTACTAGAAAAAATATTTCAGCATTTGTTTCACCGCACTGATAACATTAAATCCTCCCACCATAATGCTGGCTGTCGCCGTATGGCTAAAATATTCTTGAGTATGACATAAAGAATCAATCGATCAAATAAATAAATAATAAACTTATAAACAGAAAAATATACAAGCAGGAAAATGCTATACGCTGTGGATTCAGAATATTTTAACACATTTCATGAACTGAATAATAAAGGTAAAATGTAAGATCATTAGAAAAGCCTTTATCTACTCTCAAACCAAATACACATTTTTCACTTTTCCCTCCTGACAACAGCCTAAAGAAGCTCCTTAATATATCTCAATAGTTATATCATCGTTCATGTTTACTTTATTGTCTTGAAATATACATTGTTGCTAGTTTCAAATTAATGTTATTCGCTAAACAGTGGCTTAGTTACTTTTACGTTATCTATATTTTAAGTCTATCCTTTCCTATGCCGATGCGCAATAATGCTACTCTGGTGGCGCTGAATGGATTGTTCTTACTGAATTGTATGTGCTGTGAGACCAATCCAGTACACTTCCATGTTTGCACCATTATGTTATGAATCTTTCCAGTTTCTTTACTCATAAAAAGTCAACATCACTACTGTATGTGTAATACTGAGCATGATCACTGTTTGTTCTAAATGTATCTTTCTGAACTAATCCCAAGTTTCTAGTTATTTTACTGGCTCATGTATTTTGCTGGTTTGAATGGCTCTGCTCTTGTTGACATATGTCAGACAGTCCTTTACTTTTCTCATCCAGGCTATGTGGCTTGTCAATTAACTCATCACAGTTTTCATCTGAATCCACTTGCTGGACATTTTGTGACAGTTTCTCCCCTAATGGTTCCTTCTGTGATGAAGTTTGCCCTTGTAGATTATTTAGAGTTTGCTCGCCCTCCTTTGGTTCCAGTAAGCTAGAATCTTCAGAGTCCATGCTCTTAGCACCATCCATCAGCAACTCAATCTCAGTGAGAGGTGGGTGCATCCTCAGTGGAATTTCCTGGGCACAGGATGTCAGGTTTGACCTGCGTCGAACTGATTTCAAAATGCTTTGCCAGGTCTGTAACTATGAGACAAAAAGTCTTGGTCAACCAACTTCAGTCTAGTTTAAACCTTAGACATAAAGAAGACATGAAGACATAAAGCTAAGATTTCTCATGTTTGGATGTATCAATATGAATTCAAATATGAATATGAAACAACTGTTATCATATGAGAGTGATTCTACCTGTTGCTCCATATTTGGTGTGATTTTTTGTTATTGTCTTCACGCATCCATCCAGCAGAGTTGCCAATAAATTGCCATACATCAATTTCAAGTGACACAATAATAATTTCTAAGGCCTTATTCTGAAACTGTAACATGAGTATGACCAACAAATTACCGTACATGTAGAAAGCTGATAATAATTTTTTTTCTGTGTCTATATCAATGGGATCTTTGGAAGTTGCATTAGAAGCCCTTGTTGCATTGTAACAAGAGGAATTTTAGGTTCAGGAAAGAACAGGGGCTATAAGGTGGTCATATTACATATGTAGATGGTTTATCAACTGTGCAATCTTATGTTTTTTTAGGGATATACTGGCACTGAGTGAATGATTGCAGAGTGCCACAGTCTTAATTACTCTGTATAGCCACTGACATTGCTTTCCATGGGGAGAACTCATCTAATTAGAGGAGGCTCTCTTGTTCACTTTCTTCTAAGTTATAGGCGTGCAAGATACTGAGATGTATAACTTATGTCAAATATCTATAATGATGACAATACGCACTGATACAAAAAGGAGAGAAACATGTATTCACATGTATCAAAAGAACATAGGCTCTAGAAGGATATAACAACACTTATGTGGATATCATCGCAACTTACCTCATCCAAAGCAGCTTTGTGTCGCTCTGACAGTAACTGGAAGTTTCTTTCACTACGGGTCTTTTCATGCTCATATTCAGCAACCTTTTCCTGATAATTAGCAATCATCTCATTTTGAGATTCACAACGGCTTTTCAGTTCCTTGTTCTTCAAAGAATAAAAATACATATAATGTTTTTATACACTTTGTTTTGGGGTTTTGCTTTGCTTTTGATCTGAAACTCCAATCTTGACAGTTAATTTAAATGATTTGTCGTAGAGTGCGACGTGCGAAAAGTGACTGTGTATCCGATGTTTTTATGTCCTACATCTAATTTACACTGATTTAAGTGAAAAAGACTGCCTGGCTATTAACTTAAGAATTCTTTCCTTATTTTGACATCCGTGATTATTGAATTATATTCTGTCAAGCCTCCAAAATGAGGCCCCTCCAAAAACATGTTTTCTTCAGTTAGTGAGAAATGCTTAGCAGATTCAATCACAACGATTTGGCAAAACTTCTTCATTATTCTAAAAGTTATCAGTCACTTGTGTTGAAAGATAGCAAGTATGATAATGTCATCTCCTCAGTAATACTAACTAACCTTTGTCATCAAAGAATCTGTTAACTGTTTCGTTTCTTTCAGCTGATGACGACTTGCCATGAGCTCCTCCATGGATTTCTGGTACAAGGCTTGCGTCTGGATTCTTTCAGCTTCTCCATTCTGCTCAAAGTTTGCAGGAGTCTGTACATGTTGCTCACCCAACATCTAATGATACGAGACAAAAGGTTCATTTCACCAGCTCGTGTGAATGTTAGACAAATCAAACTACCAGTATGATCTGTAGCAACCTGGTATAGTTATCAAACTTCAGTGAATTATAGTTATAGAAAAGAAAGATGTTGACCACAGAGGTTTTTATGATAAACAGTAACAGACAAACATCAGATAGCAGCATCTTCCGCTTTGGAAGGAAGGCTTTAATATTACCAATAAAAAACATACCATTAACCTCCATTTCTCATGGTTCTTACAGTAATAACAAGCCTGTCCAACTGATATCAATACAGTCCAATATTACACTAGAGAGACCTATCCTCAAACTTAAAAGACTCATCCTCAAACCACAGAAGCTTTTCCTCAAACTAGAAAGACTCAAAACCAGAGATGCCATTCCTCAAATCAGATAACTTACACCTAATATGACGATTATGTGCAATCCATCACCACTGATGCAAATTCTATAATCTATAATGACAAACAAGGATGGAAACACCACACCAACGATGATTATTTTACACTGGTAATACTTGTATAAAATGTCTGATTGTGACACATCAATTATGTCAGTCCTGTAACACAGATATGTATCTTTACATTTGTGAAAACCTCATCATTCCAGGACTGCCAACCAAAGGTCCATTTTTTGAAGAATGTGTAACGCTAAATCTCTTCAATATGACGGTTAAGTTACACCCTCTTTGTAAAATATGCCCCAAGCAGCTACCATCCAAGATATGTCAGCTACCCATCCAAGTTATGTCACCTACCCATCCAAGTTATGTCACCTACCCATCCAAGTTATGTCACCTACCCATCCATTTAATTGCTTATGACTATGTTAACATAGTTAATGCCATTTGGTCCGTCAAGCAATGAGATATAGCAAAAATAATGCAATTAAACCTGGTACTCCAGCAGATACTGAATTATGTATAGCTCAACTTGACACTGCAGTAGATGAAAAATGTACACGTTTATCTGACACTGCATTAGGCAGAAAGTAATGCCTGATACCGTGCTTGGTGCAGAAGTATGCACCAAGCACAGTCTGATGCTGTAAGGGGGTAAAGAAAAATGCACACCTCAGCCTGGCACTGCATTAGCAGCCGAATGCAAATCTTAGTCATCACAGAAAGGATAATACAAAGCTCTGCCAGATAATCATGATCATAGAGAATAGTGATCATAGAGACTTCATGAACAGGAAAACTCATAATCTTACCTGACATTTGCTCCTCAAGTTGTTGATGACATTCTTGGAGCTTAACAATTCTGCCTTTATATATCTGATCCGTTCATTTGCCTGTATTAACTGAGATGTCACCTAAAAAAAAACGTAAACCAAAGTTAAAACATCCAAAGTTTTTTAATTTCATACAAGCCAATTATGCGTGTATGTATGAGTGTTTGGACATGTGTAGGTATACTACTCTGCTATGCTCTGTAAAAATCATTCTCATAACAATTTGAATCTCATCTCCAAATAAATACTTCCGTGACTTATGAGCAGTGATATTTACAATAAGTACACTATGATTTTCCTTATTGATAAAAAACACTTTCAATTTCATTTAAACTTTTAAGATAAATATGTCACAAAATTGCAATAATCATTTTATACCTCTGTATCATTGAAACTCCCTGTTTGGTTTCTCTCGTTTTTCTCAAGATGATGGTTGGAGATTGATGAGTTCTCTCCCTTGGACTGCTGATGACTGAATCTTTCTGTGGCTTTCGTTACCATGACTTCCTGTGATCTAATGGATGTTGCACTTTTCAATGATTGCACCTGTGACAGCTGCAGCCTGATTATTTTCTCCTGTTTTCTCACCTGTACAACAAAGAAGACATTATATTTGTATCAAATTTTACTAACTAAACAGGGTTACTTTACACCACATTAAATGAATTTGGTGCGATATGATATCACTGCACTGATTAACCATGATGGTCCCTGTTTCCTTGTCAACATTTGTGATAAAATGTACAATGTTAATATAAATCATGACAGACACATCATGGCATGCAATCTAGAAGATTTCCTGGTCAACATTTTAGGTAAACACTGTTACCGCCTGGAAAGTTTACTCACTCTCGTATTACACTACACTATATGCACATGGAACAATCCAGGACTCCTCCCGTCAGCAATGTCAGCATACACATCCTGTTACCTTATCTTGAAGCTGTCCGATTGTGTGAACAATATGTTGTGGGTGTTCTGTCTGCAGTGCTTGTCGTATCTCTGTGTACTGGCACATCAGCAGAAGAAAATCCTCCTGAAGCTGCTTTATTATTTCTTCATATTCCTTAATATCCTGAAAGAAGAGAATGTTCCAGACTGTTTGCTTCTTTGCTATTCTTTAAGTCAATTTTATCACAACTTAACAATTTTTCAGTCATATGACAATGAAACACTATAATGGTCACATCATGACACTAACTAAAGCAGGCCTGTCTTTTGAGACAGACATGCTGGGATCAGTTCACAAAGTATAGAGATGTAGAGATGCAAAATGCACTTAGCTAAGGGCTAAGCCTACCACACAACAAGTATGCTTCACGAAACTGACTTATGGAACGCTGTACTAAAGTCTTCAGAAATTATCCAGTCTGCTATTCTGTCATACATAACTTACTTAGACCGTGCCAATGTAAAGCAGATTGCCAGTTTAGAACTCCAAAATATGATTTAATGAGAGACTGAGCCTTGGTCACCTACTGAAAAGGTGGGCAATTCAACTACTAAACTGTGTTTAAAGTACTGGATTTTCCTGAATACGGTGTAAAACACCAGTTAAACAAATAAATAAACAAATAAATAAATCAAAGTACAGAGTATGGAAGAGCACAAAAGAAGTTATAAATCTGCTAGAGACAGGGCAAATGGTTTCTCTTCATTACTGATTATCCACACAAGTTTTCTTAGACACCTATTGAAACAGTTATATTATTTCAATTATTATTTCTGTCCCACTGAGTTTGCGAACCCACTACATCTTATGCCATTTGACTAAATCATTAACTTCTGGTACAGATATTGAAGTTTGGCTGAGACATCACAACTAGTTTTGGAATTTACATTTTTTTTTTTTTTTTTACACATTCTAGTTTACTCTGGGAGAGTGATTCCAAATCTGCTATTGCCTTTTGTTTATCTTTGCAACATTTTAAGATATAGTCAAAAACTATCTTTAGTTGAACTACAACTCGAGAGCAAGAAATCAAACTATGAGAGCTAGAAATAAAAACTTGCACGAAATTGTAGCCCGGCCAAGACATTCTCTTACTGTCGAGTGCCACAGGATTTGATCTGCAATCAATTGTTTCTTCGCTAGAAGCATTTAAATTACTCCAGCGTTTTACACAAATAGATGTTTATGCCTAAATTGCTTAAATTGAGTTATATGACAACTGGACAAACATATTTTCTTGGCTGGTTTCTACTGCACTGTCCATGAATTACAACAACAAATATGGATATGGATCCCGGCCGAAACAGCTGTGCAGTTCTAGTTTCATAATTATTTTTATAATTACCAATACTTAAACTCCGTTCAAATTCAGCACAAGCTTCCCACTTTTCAACTAAAGACATTTTTCAGATAAAAATATTAATCACATCACAATATTACATTCAGAGAATCTGAATAAAATCATATCACAAGGAAATACCAAATGCTGTACTATATTCTCCTATGAAACTCTTTAATCTTGATTCCAAAAGGAATTGACTTTTTGTGCATTTATTTGATTGGTGTTTAATGTCACACGAGCGTGATATATTTGACTGAAATTAGGTTTATAGATGTTTCACTAAAATTAGATTTATGTTTGTAGGAAACTAGAGGGGCCCAGTGTAAACCACTGTCCTTTGGCATTCCTGATGACAAACATCCTGACTATTATAACCTCTGCCAAACCAACAAGGGTTGGTTGAATGAGCCTGTAACCCCATTGGTCAATAATCAGCAGTTTGGCAAGAACAACCTACATATACATATGCTGGAGAGGTAATATTATAAGCACTAAAGACCAACATTTATACACTATTACTTGCTGACTAACAACCATTATCTTTGCATCAATTTCTTGTAAACAGAGTTTATCAACTAACCAGCAGTGAACCATTATTCCTTGTAGTTTCTTTTTCCTGCAGTACAGTGAGGAGCGCTTTCTTTGTCTTCCATAATTCAGCTGTCAGTTTCTCAAGCATGGGAAGTGAGCCACCCAACATCCGAGCGAATGTTTCACTTTTACCATCAGATAAGTTTGCTGTAACAATTAATGTGTTCGCTTCTAGCTTATCAACAGATGATTCCAAATGTTTCATATCTAATGACTGTGAAAGTTTATCATCTGAAATCCGTGGAAGTTGGTGCACTGATGAGCTTGACCATTTGTCCACATTGGCATGAGGGACAGCTTTCTCAACAAGGGATTCTGGAGCCTTTGCTTCTGAAGTCTGGGCATTTTCAAGAAAAGTTTGAAACTTTGGAACATCTAAACCACTGCCTTTCTTTGCATCACCAACACTGGGACAGGTCCGCTTGTGTGACAGCATGAGACACCTTGATAGCCTGGGACTATCTCGGTAAACTTGAACCATTACCTTAGACAGTCTCATCTCCGCCTCAAGCAACCTGCTCTCTGCAAACTGACAGCGTTTTTCTAAACATGTTATCAAAGTGTCTTTTTCATGCGGCAGTAACTGCCCATATCGAATGGAAGGAAATGGGCCCTGCATGCTGTATTGCGTTGGGCTGTCAATCTTCGCAATGTTTATGGCAGCGACTTATGCCCTCGTCTCCATGTCGATTGCGACAAATTTGTCAGATTTTACCTGTCCAACAGTTAGATCAGATTATCCTAGCAATATCTACAGGTTAGACGACGAAACTGCCAACGCTTTGCCCTTCTTTCTGACACGTCTTCCTGTGCTTATTCGATCACAAACAGCTAATACATCTTCCGGAAATTCTGACAGAATATCACGGGGATTTCCCTTAGCCTCGCTTTTGTACCGGAATAGCCCGAGTTTCTCTTTCATAACGAGGCTTAACCGTAGTGCCGTCTGGTGGAGGTTGTCGTACGAAATAGTTTTGATGCGTGTAACATGAACGACCTGACAGGTACATTTCTTGACACTTTTCTGAAATCAATTTTTAGGACATTACCAAAGAAATCTGTCCAAAAAAATGCGTTTCATCAATCTGGTTGTATAGTGCTTCAGACTTAGTTGTTGAAGATTGTGTCGCAGTAACGCCTTCTCAGTGTCACCTTGATTGCAGCTAGAACAATACAGTTGTTCAAAATGTTTGTGTCGATGAAATTATTAGGCTATTGGTAGACTGAGTGAGTGAGTTGACTTGGATATTTCAAAAAGGCTTACAAGTTAATACCTATGAGCTATATCCTCAATGCTTCTTTAAGTTTGATGGGCTGACTGTCCTTGAATCACTAGTTTAAGTGTACTTTCGATATCAAGAAGCAAAATCAAGAAACATTTTGTAAAATCCTAATTTTAACAGGCTGCTTGGAAAAACTTGAAAGAAAATTATTTTCTCAGATTAACTTGAATTAGATTTTGACAGCTTTCAAAATACATGATGATACACAATCAAAGAAGATTCAGAATGCATGATGATATGTAGGCCTACACCATCAACTTGCAGAAGAATTACAGAATACAATTTTGGCATAACTTGTGGAGTGCTGAGTTTATTAAAATGATTCCTTTGAGACTTCATATGCAAAGCCCCAGTATATCAGAAGATAAAAATACATTGTAGTAAAATCTACTCAGCAAGACTACTCAAGCCTGTAGGTCGCCATTAAAGCTAAAATGATCTAATGCCATCACTACATGAATCTTTTTGCAGAAGTTTGCGTAGCCATTGTTTGTTCTTGTCCATGATACTAGAAAATCTTTACTCAACTTTAACGTGAGCATTTGAACGCTGTATATACTTACACTCGTGGCTATCAGTTGTGACGGCATGACATCATTGTATCCGCCTCCTGTCCAATCAATACATTTGATCAAATCTATATTAATTTAAAGAATTGAGAGAAAAAAATTGTATATGTATTCTGTATGAATTTATTTCAGTTTTTCTTACTGATTTGACAGGTTCATTCAGAGTTTATTGGGTGGAGAAGGTAATACCATATGACATGTAGACAGGTTCTGTGGTCAGCGAGATGTCCTTGCTTTGTAGTTGGGGTCAGTCCACAGATGGTCAGCTGGGACTGGGTGGCATTGATGATGACCGCATCTCCTGTCCCAGGGAAGTGACATTGTTGAGCAAATGTAACATCAAGGATGTTAGTTGCGGGAACAAACACACAGTTATTGTGTCCAAAGATGGAGTGGTGTATACATGTGGGAATAATGATGCTGGCCAACTGGGTCACGACAAATCAAGGAAAAAACCAGGTTTGAATAAATAAACCTTTTTGGTAGAAGCAAGAACTTATTTCATGGTATTTCCAGTATATTATGCCTCATAGAAAAATTATTATTTGTTAAATAAAAGGAAAGGAAGAGCTATTTTGACTATGACTTACACATGACTTATGTGTAACTTACACATGACTTACATTGATATTTCATGCAGTTTTGAATGGTGAGTTACTTTGCTTTTGTCTGTGCTGTTCACGCCCCCCATTTTTATCAAGTTTAGAATAATAGGTGTTGTGTATTCTGCTATTTTGCCCTTTTAGAACAGGTGTTATCTTTAGAAGCTTGCCATATAAACCAAGTATCAGCAGGTGGAAATCATAATCTAGTTGTGAATTCAAGTGGAGAGGTATACAGCTGGGGAGATAACTCAGGTGGGCAGCTTGGACATGGAGATATACAAGGTGATTTACACAGGACCCCCAGGTAATTTTACAAGATGGATGGTCATGTTTGCTTATTGTTAAGATAATAATGTAACCACTAGTCACAGGACTCACAGACAAAGAAGTACAATAAAAGTTATATCCTCCAATTTCAATTGGTGTAATAAATTGGCCTTTTATTTGACTTTAAACTTACTGTCACATTCATACTCTTAATTTTAATTTTTGAACAACTCTGTTGAGTGGATTTTGGAACAGTCTTTTTGCACGTGTTATGTAAAAGTACTTTATTGTTGTATGTTTGTTCTGCCAACAGGTTGGTGAAGGCTCTGAGTGGTCAAAAAGTGATACAGGTGTCTTGTGGAGAATGCCACTCTCTGGTACTCACAAATGGTAGGATCTTTACAACATTGGTACAACATTTACCTTTAAGCACTCAAACACTCACTAATTATATGTCTATAACATCATTGGTAAATGTACATGGGCTAGTGGATAAAATCCTTGTCTATCAATTTCTCGTAAACATGAGGCGCAGGTTCAGGGAATTTATGGATTCCTCAATTCTCACAGTTTGTGAGGGCTTTGTGTCAATCAGTGGTCAACACACACGCACAGTTGTTGGTTGAGTCTAACATTTGTTAACGCCACTTGTCTTTCACCATTATGTTGTGCACATCTGTCAGTCACATAGGGCAGAGTGTCGTTAACTTCCAAAGGTCAGTGGTTTGCCCTGGGCACTCCAGTTTTCCCCACCCATCTTGGTTGATGTGCTTAGTATGCCAGCGTGGCGCAGTGAGCCTCTCACCAATACAGTCGCTGTGAGTTAAAGTCATGTTTATACTGGCTTTCTCTCAAGCTGTATGTTAAAAGGCCTGCCATTAACCTGCAGATGGTCAGGGTTTACCCTGGGGGTCAGTCTGGTTTCCTCCTACAATGCTGGCCAGCGCCGTATAAATGAAATATTCTTGAGTACTGCATAAAACACCAGATAAATAAATATTGCTGTGCATAATAATTCTTCCCTGAAATAAAAGCGGTGATGTTTATGGGTGGAGGAAAATGGAATGTCCAGAGTAAGCCACCCCACTTCACGAGGTACCAGCTAAACCTCACAACCTACAGTCACTGTTGAAACAGCTAGAGTTGAAATCATGTCTGTTCCCTTCTTGGTCAGCTACGACGAAAACAGTATGCTTCAGCAAAATGTATTGGCAAAGGCCTTGAATAAATATAACCAAGTACATGTGCATTTTGCTTTTCAGACAGCAGGGTGTTTACTTGGGGAAGCAACAGCTTTGGTCAGTTAGGAATAGGGAAGAACAGAAGTGGTCAAAAGTCACCTCAGCTGCTGGACTGTTTGAAAGGGATTCCCATGCGGATGATTACAGCTGGCGCCAATCATTCCTGTGTATTGTCCTTGTCTGGAGCGCTCTTTGTTTGGGGGAAAAACTCGTATGTACTCACAATTATATTCTTATATAGAGGTTTGGATTTTTTAAATTGATAGTTAGGTGAAATCAAGAGCATTGTACTCTACAGACTACTACTTTTTAATATGCAACAGTACAACTTGACTCACAGTTATCTTGGAAGTGTTCATTTTTAATGTTCATTATCCTTAAAGGGAGTCCTGGTTTATGTTGCCTTGTTCCCAAATAACAGAAAGAGCCAGTAGTGTGGTGATTGATAGCATTTCCCATAGTAAGTAGTACTGGATGTGATGACATTGTTGGGCTTTGTACACATACATGTAGACGTACTAACAGGCTTGTGTCTCTTCTGTGTAGGTTTGGGCAGCTGGGAGTGAATGATCAAAAAGGTAAAGAAAGTTTATAGATGAACCTATTTTATAGTTTTATCAATATCCTCTGCTAATCTTGTAACGTGATACAAGTTTGGAAATTCATTCAGATGTATGAGTCCTTTATTTCTGACAGTTCAGAATATAGGGTGCATGGGTACACATAACTGCCCAACCAGCTTTTAGCCACTTCACTCCAAAAAGTTTATTGGTGCTGCTTTTTTTCAGTTGTCAGTGCACTAACGTACCCAATATTGTTTTTTCTGATTCAAACCCTGCATGAAATACAAGTTCAAATGTATCCACAATTCCATACAAATATTTTGGGGATCTACTTGCAGAGCTTAGAATCAGTTGGGCTTGAGCCAGTGCGGCAACCTACTATGATTTACATCCTTTGTTTTGGGTTTGGTGAATAGCAGCCTTTTTATTACTCTAAGAGATCTAATATGTACAGAGTACTGTCTAAAAAGATAAGATAACAATGTTTTCTTGATACTCGTTTTTCCAATCTTGGCATAATTGCTGTTTCTAATTGCATACTCTTTCGCTCCAATCTTCTTTTTTGGAGATAAATTTCATTGCTATGGGCTATTTTGACCCCTTTCTAACCTCTGAACCTTCACTTGTGTGCCGAACACTAGGATGTCTACTAAATTAATAATTCAATTATCCAAACCTCTGTTTCTGCCAGAAAAACATCATCTGACAGACTTTTTGTGGTTGGTGATATTTATTTTGCCTTGCTCTGAGTGTGACATTTGTTTGTGAAGTACATCAACAACAACAATGCATGTACGCACACGTTTTATTTCTGTGCAGGCTTTATCAATATACAACGCTTTACAGAGTACCAGTAGTCCTGCAGGTCATATCTCACTACATGATGCAATTTTTACAGGGTACACTATAGTACCCACGCAAACATGTGCATTGAGCAAAAGACAGTAGATACTGTCAAAAGCCTTGACTTCTAGTTTATGTTGCATCTTTTGAATAATTTCTTTAAAGCAGTATAAATTGTAGTTGAACTTTGCCCAAATCTATTTGCCTTGTTTGTCTGAGAAGGCAATAAACATTGAGTGTTGTTGAAAATTTCTAGCTTCCTCCACTGTCTGTGTTTATGACATTGCAAAGGTATAAAACAAATTCTAGGCATGTGTGTTATTTTTTCTCCAAATTTCAGACCGTCACTTTCCTACACTATGCAAATCCCTACGAAGCCTAAAAGTGATGTATGTGGCTTGCGGGGGTGATCATACTGCAGTTCTCTCAGAGGCAAGATGCTTTGTTCATATATTTGTGTGATTTCTCAACTCATATATATTTTGAGAGAATATTTCATCCAGATCGTGAAATAATCATAATTTTTGATGTTTTGTGGTTGGCCTGATTTCTCTTGTCATATCTACATTTACATGTTACTGTAATGTCACACAGTAGACATCATCTTCAATGATGTACACAAATGACTCAATCAGAACACATTTATTATAACCAAGAATTTTACTTGCACAACGACAGTCAGTTTTATGTGTTTAGGAAATCAGTGCCCACTGTGAACCACCTACTTTTGGCTTACTGACAAACATTCCAACTTGTGACCCACGATTTGTGCAACATATAAACACTGTGCAAAACAACCCATGAACTTCATTGACCACTTATTGTCACCATGACCTCACTTTATATGATCTACTGACTGAAAGGTAAGCACCTCTAACTATGAGACCTTGCTACCCATTCAATTATGACTGCTTAATGCATAATGGTTTTGCTATATGTATGTTCTTAAAATCACTGGACAGGTCCATTATGTATGGATTTAAAGAGTAGCTTCTTAATATTTTTTTGTTTTGCAATATGCACTATTTTCTTAATAATGACTAGCAGAGGACATCACCAAAATCTGATTGGTGAAATTTTGTGCATTATTAGGCTTAATCTTCCTCTGCTATAAGCTGTTTGGTAGATCCCACCAGGTTGAACTCATGGGTAAAGGTACATGTAAATTCACAGGGATGATAAGATTGACAGAGATTACGTAGAATGTTCTGTGTGCAGTTGTGAAATGGCAAGATGTTTGATTGTTCAAAAAATAATCATGAATCCAGATCATTGACACAAAGACAGATTTATGTAGACATTAATGTGTTGCCATGCCATGTTATCTGTGTATTTGTGACTGAAAGAAACTGGGATAAACACATCCGTACTGATACATGACGCTTATAAGAGCACATGCATGTAGATATCATCAGTGTTGAAGTGGTTTTGTTACAGGATGGAGGTGTTTTTACATTTGGTGCTGGCATGTATGGACAACTGGGCCATGGCTCACAGAATACAGAGTTTCTGCCCAAAAAGGTGTTGGAGTTGATGGGTAGTATAGTGACACAGATAGCATGTGGAAGGTAAGATAAACAACAGAAAGTGGCCAGCAGACAGCTTATGGGTGGTTAGATAAACATTCACACAGATAGCCTGTGGAAGGTAATATAAGAGCAGAAAGTGGCCATGCAGATAGCTTATGGGCAGTGAGATAAACAGTCACATAGATAAACTGTGGAAGGTAAGATAACCAGCAGAAAGTGGCTACACATAGCTTATGGGCAGTTAGATAATCATTCACACAGATAACGTGTGGAAGGTAAGTTGACCAGCAGAAAGTGGCCACACAGATAGCATATGGAGGGTCAAATAAACATTCACACAGATAACCAGCAGAATGTGGCCACACAGATAGCATATGGAGGGTCAAATAAACATTCACACAGATAACCAGCAGAAAGTGGCCACACAGATAGCATATGGAGGGTCAAATAAACATTCACACAGATAACCAGCAGAATGTGGCCACACAGATAGCATATGGAGGGTCAAATAAACATTCACACAGATAACCAGCAGAAAGTGGCCACACAGATAGCGTATGGAAGGTTAAATAAACATTCACACAAATAACTTGTGGAAGGTAAGATAACCAGCAGAAAGTGGCCACACAGATAGCTTATGGGCAGTTAGATGAGCAACAGAAATTTGTCACTTAAAAGAGCCCTTGGAAGGTATGATAAATAGTAGAAGTGATTAGACAACTTGTGGCTGTGAAAGGTAATATAAAGAGTTACACAGATAGCCTGTTGAAGTTAAACAGCAGAAATTGGTCACACATAGAGCTTTTAGAAAGTTAGATAAACAGCAGGAAGTGGTTTGTCATCTATTCAATACTGCACAAGGTTATCAGAAGAGCATGATTTTTTGGCATGTTCATGAATACCTCTAGTATAATGTTGATTTTATTATGATAATATGTGTATACTGATGTATTTCTCTTGTACATCATGCCTTTTACCAGTATTCCACAAACCCTACCCCTGTGACAGTCGAAATACTTCCCATCTCAGAGCATTATAAGGACACTCACAAAGTACTTCTTAATGAAAAAATCTAAAAAAGTCTAAAGTATGCACTGCTAAATATACATGCATTTTTCTCTGCCACAGATGCCACACCCTAGCCTTTGTATTAGGCAGTGGAAAAATCTACTCTTTTGGCCTGGGGGGTAACGGACAGCTAGGTTTGGGGGACACAGCCAACCGTAGTGTCCCATCAGCCATTAAAGCTCAGTTTGAGAATAACTCTATGGCAGGACGATCAGCTGACAGCGTTGTTTGGGTGGAGAAGATCTTTGCTGGTGGTGACCAGTGTTTCTGTCAGGTGTCATGGTCTCAGGTAAGAGCAATTCATGGACAAGTATGTGTGGTCAGAGACCACCTCCTGATTAGGATGATGTTTGACTGGGTCTGCCTCCAAGATGTTATAAACAGTGTATATTATGTAATTCAGTACATAGGAACAGCAACATTTCAATTTTGGTAAAAATTGTTTGCCAATAGGCTTTTATAAGATTTTTGAAAATTTTCATTGTGAAAACAATTTATTAAAAGTAGAATTGTCCATTGCAGTATTATATGGATAATAGAGCAGTTTTTTGCTCATGTTGACAGTCAGATGAATAAACAATTGTCACTTTAATGTCATGACAGAAACTCTAATGGAAATAAGATTTGAGCAAATTATACACTGTCCAGATTTGTCAATTTCTGGCCAGACATAAGCTCCAAATTGCATACGCATTTGCAAATTCATGGCATAAGGTATTGCTCTGGTAACTTAAAGATAACTTTCAGTTTCAGATCAAGCACCTTTGCAGTTGACTAAACTAAAACAAGTGGACTGTTTTGTATTTGCAGCCTGTTTGCCCGGAAGATTTCCGTGTGCTGAAGGAGGATAGGAGAATTCTTCACTTGTCAGATCAGATAGTGGATAGAATATGCGAATTAAGTGTTGATGATAGACCTCCAGCAGAACTGTCAGAGTAAGTTTGATCAAGATGAAACTTCTGTCATTACTTTTACTTGAATGTATGCCAATTAATGACCTTATGGATAAACCTGTGTGTTTATACAAGTGTTTGTCAGGTGGTCTGTATGGTAAAAATGCTATGGTGGATTTATTGATTGGTGTTTAATGCCACGCTCAAAAATTTTTCACTTAAAAAATGTGGGTCAGACTTATGAGATATGATGGTGGGGCCGCCACTTGAAGTAAACCACCAAATCTTGTTTGGTTCCTGACAAACCTCTAGACTTAATGCCTTGTTGTGATGGAAGAATCAGAACATTCAAATGCTCTTACACTGTTCCCATATTTCTTGCAGAAAATGTGAGATGTTATTTGGTTCAGCGTCTTGCCTTAACTCTTCATTCCTGATGAGGTAGGGGCCAGTTTGTAAATTTTTGTTATATACACTTTCGTCTCGAGGAAATGGATGAAATAATATTCGACCTGTGAATTTGCTTGTGTATGGTTAATTGGTGGATGGGACACAAGTATGAATAATCCATTCTGTATGTACATTGTTCCATTTTGAAAACTTACTTTTCATGTAACAACTTGTATAGAAGACAAGAAATGACCAGTTGATGTTACACTATATTCAGTACAGTGGTAATCTTTTAGATGAGTGCTGTCATTACAGGGAGAACAAACACTTTAGAGCCAGCAGCAAGAATCATGGTGTAGATCTGGAATCTGCCAAGTGTCTGCTTCAGAGACTGGGAGAAATGAAAAATAAAATATTATCACACATTGTAAGTGTTGACATATAAGTATAATAGATTGCAAATGATTCAGTGGTGACCAATTTCTTTTTCCTTTAGAACATGAGTGAGTACTTGGGCTTTAACGTCGTGCTCAACAATTTTTCAGTCATATGACGACCAAGGAATCCTTAGGGTGTATGTATTGTACAGGACGGATTTCCACCGCTCTTTTATTTAGTGCTGCTTCACTGAGACAACTTACCGAAGGCAAGTAAGCCGCCCCGCCCGAGCCATTATACTGATACGGGTCAATCAGTTGTTGCACTATCCCCTTCATGCTGATCGCCAAGCGAGGAAGTTACAACTTCCTCTTTTAAAGTCTTAGGTGTGACTCGATCAAGGATTGATCCTGGATCTACCGGTCCCGAAGCGGACCCTTTAGAACATGGTTTAATATGTTGTTCTTAACATAACATGCCAACTTGATGTATTTACTCTATTAGTTGATTAGCTGAAAACTTCACATGTCCTTGAAAGATGTCTACAGTTAATACTTTTTATTTAATGATTACAAGTTACAGAATAAATATACTTTGAACTAATTTGCCAAACATGATGTATTGCTAAGACTTTACTTTCACATTTGTTTCAGATAAATACACATTTTCATGTATTTTGTTTGATGGAATTGTATTTTTGGTATGTTACATTCATCTGGCTTTATTTGTGTTAGTAATACAAGTGCTATGTTCTGTTATATGACTTAGATCTGCGGGACCTTGGAGAGTAAGTTGTTGAGGGAGTTACCGTCTTCTCCGCCTGATGTGGAGGCTCTCAGACTCTACCTGTTCCTTCCTCTTTGCCATCTCTTTGACAACCCTAGACACTACAGGACCATTATCTGCCCATTTGGAGAATCCATCATCAAACTGGATAAATCAGCATCCAAAATAATAGGTTAATTATCAGCCTTTGATGTTCCAAACATGTTTTCGAGCAAACAGTTTTTGCATCTTGTTGTCAAATTGATACATTGATACAAAATGATGAAATACAATTTTGTGATGTCTTTGTAGATCTTTGGTGGTCTTCTCAGAAGGCAGAAGAAATCAACAGGCTAGTGTATGTAAGTACCAGTAGGCTCATATCTTTAGTTGCTCATTCTTAGATAAAATTAATCAATACATCCTTTTGGAAATGTTTGTAGCATTAAAGATTCAATTAAACATACAATTTTATCACTTTATAAAGTGAATAATTCTGTACATGTACATATATATAAGTTGATGAATTTCCCTCGAATCGTGAAACTGTCTTAGACTTCAACCAGATTTAGTCTTAACTTTACAAGAGTTTACTGTACAATATTTTCTAAGAGTTCTTAGTCTTCTTGACAACAGTGAAAATTAGCATCAAAGTTCAAAAATAACAGCATGAGATAATACTAAGTCTGACTTCAGTCTAAGACACTTTTCTGATCTTGGGGCCAGAAATCTATCAACATTAATTAGTACCTTGGTCTGTAGACTTGTTTGTTATTGAAGATATCATGGCAAGGTAATTGACTATATTTTTCTTAATTTCAGATCTACAAGCAAGTGGTGGTGTACATACTGAACTTACCCTCTCCAACAGACCAGAATGATGTAAGTAACATGGCGGCCTCACACATGGTAGAAGCATGGTACAGTGAATGTTTATTTGGGTCTCATTTAAATCCAAATGTTATATTAACTGAGTGTGTTGATAACAAGCTCTTTTTGTACATGTACATGTAGTGTGCTCCAAAAGTTTACCAGCATTTCGAACTGATGAACTAATTATGGAAGGTTTCCTAATTCTAGATAATAGTGAATGTACAATGTAACCTTTAGGCCATATGCATTGTGTACATAGAGAATGGTTAATTCACTGGACATGCTGGAAGCACAACTGTGGGTGCTACACACAGTTCATGGCAGCAACATGACACAAGAAACTGGCATATGAACTATCAGTTGTTTCAATTTATAAAAAACCTAATTCTTAACAAATAGAATTGTCTTTTTTGATGTATACATTCAGTTAAATTTTTGTGATTGGACAGTGATAAAATTTTCTGAATTTAAGTTATAATGAATGTAAATACAACTCTCAAAGACAGTTCTTCTGTTTATTGTTTCCTCAGGTCATGGGCCGACAGCGTTGTTTACATACTTCTATGGAGGTGCTCAAGAAACTTAACTCTGTAAGAAGCAAATCTCCCAGCCATTATAATACATTCTACACAGAAGCCACTGTTAAGTGGTACCTTGAAGTGTGAAAATGTTTTTACTCTATTAAGGCTTATTGTTATGATGTCTGATTTGAGAAACTGGTTATACTATACGAAATATACACAATGTGATTCAGTAAAATACAAGCAAAGGAATGCATCTTGTCATGAGCAATACACAATACTCATATAAGTCAATGTGTTTATTGTTTAGGTGAATGAGATGAATGGCCAGATCATTCCATACCATCGCTTCTACATAGCGGAGCTCACAGAAAAAGTCAACATCAAAGCAGATTATGTGAACTGGGTACAGGTCAATAGCTCTTCTAATCCTGTAAGTGTTGTCTCATTGGGGTTTGATCATTTGTAACAATCCAATTTGTTGTACTGGTAAAAATAATTTAAGTACTGCTCTGTGCTTAGTGAATTCCACTGTGTCATTCCCTCTTAATTGAAACAAACAGTTTTCTTTTTACATGTCATTGGTACCTTACTAGGATAAGTGTACATCAGTCATAACTGTAGCTATTACATCCTGTCGTTTTACTTTTTATTTCACCAATTCTCATTCTGACACAATCTTTTCAAATAGAATGTAGGAAGTCCATATTTTAATTTAAGAATAGTTGTATTTGAACAGCTACATTATATCTGTGGACATTGATGATGTACTCTTGCTGAGCTTGTGTGACAGGAGAGGTTGTTTTCCTTTGTAGGGACTGTTGTCCTTCTGTAACTACGCTTTTGTGTTTGATGCAAAGGCTAAGACTATGCTCCTTCAAACAGATGCTGTTATGCAGATGCAGGTAATACATGACTAGGGCATGTGCTGATTTTAAGCGTATCTTCATCAAAGGATTATGAACAGTGAGAGTTCGTTTCTCTTCAGACATGTTTTCACATTTAAAGAATTAAATTAATCAAGGAAATAATCATTATCCATTCATCTGGTTGAAAATATTAAGAAAAAGAAAGCGATTGAAATGGAAACATAAGACATTTGAGTTTGATTTACATTTGTACTTTTTTTATTTTAAATTTATTTTATTTATTTGTTAGGTATTCAAGATCATTTTAAATCTGACATTGAAATGATATTGATTTCTGATTTGGCTTTAGTTTGCTATAGATGAAGTGTACCGCCGTAACATCTCCAGTATGTTGATGCATTTGGCACCTGTTAACCCTCTGAACCCTTGCCTCATCCTCTGTGTGTCTCGGAACAACCTTGTACAGGACACCATCCTACAGCTCAGCAAACAGGGGGCCGCAGACTTCAAGAAACCACTCAAAGTTAATGTCATTTTAGTAGTTGTACATCACTTCACTGTAAAAAAGTGCAAAATTGAATTGTTGCAAGCCTTTTGGGCATTTGCTTATTTAACTGAATAACACAATACATTAGCGTTAGGAATCTAGAAACCCAATCTCAAGTGGCAGCACCTTAAATTGAGTAATCTGTTGTGCTGACTTCTCTTTCAGCGTTACGGGATAAGCCAAGAACTTGACGACCTGGTCAGGAAATGCTGTGACTGGGTTGATCTTCATATCTGTTGTCTTCTACATAACCTTCCAGTTAGACAGCACTAAAACTATGTGTTTGTGCCTTAGATGTGTTCTTTTCGGGGTATAAAGGTTAAAATGAAATTTACTGTATTACAAACATTTAACTGTATGGGTATTCAGGATATTTAAAAATTCACTTGTACACAGAAGTGCTGGTCTATATTTTGCAGACAGTATATAGTACAGTATAAAGCTAGCACCAAATTTTCATGAACAAGCACATACAGCAGTGGCTGTAGATGTAGATATGGTGTTAGGCTGAATGGCACCAGTCTGTGTTTCAGGTGTTAATCCAAGGAGAAGAGGCTATTGATGCTGGTGGTGTCAAAAAGGTAACAGGTTTCTTGATCTGTCTTCCTAAAATTGATTTGACAGAGCTTCCTGTTGTGATTTCAGGTGTACTTTTTAGGGGAAGAAGCTGTGGACGAAGGAGGAGTTAAAAAGGTTATAATCTTTCAGAGAAAATGCAAATACATGTATTTCGCCCGGTTTGTTCTTCTGTGTTTTGTGTGTTGTTGGAAAATAACATGCATGAGAACTCAGTTTCTTACATGTATCTGGTACTAAACTCCATCTTTAATAATCATCCTGTTGTCCGCTTGATTCACTTGTCTACCTCCCTCACATCCTCTCTTTATTTGATTTCTGAATTAATCTTCCAATCATATTTGAATATTGTGCTGGTTATCTGAGGTGGATGTGTTATCTGTGTTGCACCTGTGAAACCTGTGTTTTTGAGCTAGACAGTTTGTGGTGGGGTGATTGGGGAAGCATGCGGCCAATCAGAGTAGCAGATTTGTAGGTCCAAAATGTTGACACTAAGTGTAATTCTTCTTGTCTTATTTCTGAGATAATTTGTCTTTCTTTGGAATATACTGTTGAGTGATGCAAGTGCTGTTATTAATTGAAATGAATGTACATTTACTTGTATAAACTGTTTTGATGATGAATTTTGATTTTATGGTTTGCTCTAGGAATTTTTCCTGCTGATACTACGAGAGGTGTTGGACCCAAAATATGGAATGTTTAAGTACCATGAAGAATCAAGGCGAATTTGGTTCCAAAAAGAGGTATAATTACTTTATCCATCTGTTATCTATGCCTTGTTAAAATTTTCCCAATTTGTCCATTTCTATGCTGCTTTCTGTGATTAGCTTTATCATTGCCATTAGTTAAAGTTTGTTATGTTTTTTCATGTTTTGACAGACCTTTGAGGAGGAGGGTATGTTCCACCTAATAGGTGTACTCTGTGGACTTGCCATTTACAATTCCATAATCATAGACATTCACTTCCCTCTGGCTCTCTACAAGAAGATCCTCAACAGGTGATTAACATATTGCTAAAAAGTGCAGGTAACTGCCAGGTCATACAAAACACACGCTAAGACATGTCAGAAATACTTACATTGCCCTGCACAATAAATAATCTTGCACTTCATTGAACTTGTATTTTGAAGGCTCGCTGTGAGGTCCAAAATGGTCGAGGTCTCATCAGGGTTATAGCTGTATTCTATTGTTGATGTCCAAAACTCTAGAAAGAAAGATGTCCATACTTTATGTTTATTGTGTGTTATCATCTTTGTACAACTTTATAGTTACATGTATGTGTGAAGTAACAGTTTTGTCCAAGCGGACACTCTGCTACTTTTTACTATTTCTTTTTGTGGCCATTTGCTATTCAAGCAGAAGAACCAGGATCATGAACTGATCAGCCTTCTGTCAGTATACTGTGTCTGGGTGGGGAGCGATATCCTGTGTTTTCAGCATGGTGTTCCAGGGGTGCAGCGCTATAAAAATGCTGGTGTTGTGACTGGCCTGTGACAAGGAGACACTGAAATGTTTATGAAAGTGACATTAAAGCAAACAGACAATTTAAACTTTGCCGCTTCCACTTTAATATTCATCTTCATTTTGTTTTCCTTGTAGTTGAAGATCACTTCATGTTCAAAGGTTTATTTGATATATTTTTGTTTATCCAGACCTGTGACATTAGATGATCTCAAGGATTTGATGCCATCAGTTGGGAGGTAGAATATCTAGATTTTGTATCATGTCCTGGAATGCCAGTAGAGCTGTAGCGAGATAAAAGTAACATTGCCCATGTCGACAAGCAGTCTCTTATAATAATGTTTGTATTAGTCCATTTTTGTGTAAGATTACTGAGATGCTCCATGTATCGTTTTTAACAAACATTTCTATTTGAAACCTGTTTGACCTTGACGACTGGTATTAGTTTTTTTTTTTTTTTTTTTACTATACATTATAGGATCTGGTCTTGTTCTCACTTACATTCTTATATTTTGGTTATGTCTCAGGAGTTTACAGTGCATTCTGGACTATGAAGGAGATGACTTTGAAGAACTGTTTGATCTCACCTTTGAGGTAAAGATATGGAATGTTTCACCTTATTTTGGGTGTCCTGAGTATTTGAAACTTATTTAATACAGCATGTTTACATTTAACTATCGTTTGTGTGTAAACCTGAAAATAAATTATCTTCTATTTTTGAGTCTAAAGTGTTATCTCTGAGCATGAGAATTAAAATGTATACTTTTGTCAACATGAAATCCAGTCCACTTACTTCAAAATTTAAAACAGTTCAGGATTACTCTGTCAAGGTAAAAATACCTGTTTTTTGGATAAATTTTCATGTAAAGGATAATTCGTGAAATTGTATTCATGATATATGTAAATTGAAGCGGTTTCAAGTCGTGCTTTGCTGTTTTTCACATCCTTTTCATAATAATCTTTTTAAAGCAGCATCACTGTATATTACATGGGATTTAACACATTACAATAAGCTCTGATATGGTTATAGGTGAGTGAGGACTACTTTGGTGAGCTGAGAAGTGTGGAGTTATCACATGAAGGGAAGACTAGACAGGTGACCAAGGAAAACCGGTAAGCACTCTTCATTTATTTAACAGTTATTACCTTATCACAAGCAAATGTACTTCAGTGGCCCTATTTTGTTTTTACTTGTGATGACATAATGCATTAAGCTGGGGACACACTAGAGAATGTTTTTGTTCGTACAGTCATACTTTACAATACTCTGTGTAGTGTGTCCATTCTAGATGCTTCTGGTGATCAAGATGACTGAAGTTGACTAGTAAGACAGTACAGAAGTCTGTTGGTCCATGTTATTTTGTTTGTGTGGTGCTAGGTCACATGTAATACCATTCTGATTGTTACTTATGAAAAAATATAACTGGAAAAGAATTACTCATTTGGTGAATACAACCAGGTCATTTTCTCTGAAGTTGGAAAACTTGCGAATATGTCAACGTAGTATGACCAGGCAGTAGCTAAAGGCCAAGCTTTTTGTGACTTTTAAAGGAATAACAGTCATTTAAAGAGGCATTCTTAGCTAGATTGTTGCCATCAAAGCAGCAACACATCACTCATTGACTGAAAGCCACAACCACTGAACATACCATTACATGTAATGCTAGCAGGTTAGGTCATTGGTAGCATATATATGTTTTTACATGATATCATTTTATGGATTGGAGAACTTTGCAGTTTGTCTGCATACATGTGTTGGTTACATGAGTATAAACCTAGGCACAGGTAGTTGCACTGATCTTCAAGACTTAAATAATAAATGTTCTTGCTATATATGTAAAGCAAAGAGTAAGCTTGTCATCCTGAAAAGCCTTATATGTATAATGTTTTTGCCTATAGCCATAATGTTACCAGATATTGAAATTGATCAGTGCTTTGTTAATGACATGGTGAATTGTAATTTACCCTAATTTTGCAAAAATTGTTCCCAACAGCCTTCTTCTATTTAAGATTGGGGAAGTTTTCTTTGTGAACATGCTCTCATAACTTTCAATTTGAGATAAAGAACGTTGCAGAGAAGAGATTATTTAATCTGAACAGGTCATATTAATGGTTATGTATATAATCCTTTGCATCTTTCAGAAAGGAATATGTTGATGCTTACATTGACTACATATTCAACAAGTCTGTGGAGAAGAATTTCAGATCTTTCAATGAGGGATTTCACAAAGTGTGTGGTGGTCGAGTCCTGGTAAGCTCATAATGAGCGTATTTTATTCTTTAGTTACTGTTCATATATTAATTAGATGCTCACTGGCTGGGGAACCACTAGTCTGTTTAAGCTAATAGAAACTTGCTATTTACGTGTATATATATATTCCAGCTTGTTGTAGCAGTTGCTGTTTTGTCTTTACCATACCACAGTTGGGAAAAACACACAATATATGCATTTTATATCAATGTTAAAATGCTAACAAATTTGTATGAGGAAAATGTAGTTTTCACAAGAGTTGCACAATGGCATTAGACTACATGGCAATTTGTTTTGTGAGGTAAATATTTGACGGTAATGTAAAAGCTGTTGCAAAGCACCTTAGACTTTCCCACCCAAGCCAGGGTTTATGATAAGTGAATCGATACAATTGCATACTACTGTAATTCCAATTTGTATATATATTGTATATATATCCCAGGTAAAATCCAATATGGCATATATAATGTAAGCACCTTTATTGTTGTTATCCTGAGATGTTAATGGGAAGCCATTCTGATTATATCTGAGAAATACACATCTCAGCCAGTATTTGTAAGGATGCAAGTCAAGTCATGTTACAGAGGTCAACCAATCAGCGTGTGGTGCAGTTGTGACAAAGTTGGTAATGCAAGAACTACTTATGTAAACAATGACAAATTCTAGGAATATGAGAAGACATCAGGTGGACCTTCCTGCAGTGCAGTGCTATACTAGGATCAAAGTACCCTGATAACATAGGGTTGCACTGTAGCTTCACATTTCCACTCAATAGTACATCAATCCATAGCCACAGAACAGCGTAGTGATATCAAATGATCCAAGCGTCTAATGACATTTCAGTAAGTAATACAAGATTAAAATAGTAACTAGGTTAGTTAATATGATACACACACAATCAAAAAAGTATTTCAGTGCTGTAGTACACATGTAATAAACCTACTTTGATAGGAAGCATTTGATGACCTGTTGAAATGTTCCCGCTATCCGAAGGATCACGCAACTTCCTAGCTTTGTCTGCATGAGATACAAGGAAATATGCCCAGACAATAACAACCAAAAGTACATTATGTTACTGAGCATAAACAAGAACATTTCAACACAGCAAAATATCAAAAGATGGCTGAAATACTTTACAAGTCTAGTCACATGACTAGCAGGGTTGCCAAAGGAAAACATGGCCGCCGCAACATTTACAATAGGCCATATATGGATTACTGGTACAAAGGGGCAAATTCAGGGGTTAATATGCATGTCACAGCATTATTTGGGTTCCACATAAAGTCACTAAGTTATACCATAAATTCCTTGCCAATATAGGAGGATATACCCTGTAGCAAAAGGTAAGGAAAAGTACATCATAATGAACACAGGTTCAGTACAGGTGATGTCAACATTGCCAGTGAAATAGCTATGCCTGCATTCATATAGGTACATTCGTGGTTCACAACAACAATATAAAAATACATTTGACCATCCCATCCCAACCTAGAATTATACTTTACAGTAGGCTTTCAGTGGATTAAATGGAGTACAGACAGAACAACAGACTCTCACTATGATAAAACTTTATTTCAGGAATTGTTTCACCCAAAAGAACTGGAAGCCATGGTTGTGGGAAATGAAAATTACGATTTCCATGAGCTAGAGAAGGTAAAAATTTTGTTATTTTGTCTGTTCCCTTCAAAGATTAATAGAGATAAAAGTACCACTGTCAAGAGCATATGGTAAATGACCTGAAGATATTTATTGAGTGTATCCCATTGTTCTTTTTCTTGATCATGTTCCGTAGTAATTGGGGTGTGGGGCATGACAGAATAGCAGGGGTGATCAAGGAATTATGTGGACAGTTGACAAATCCAGTAAGCAAAGTTTGCAAAAGTAAACTGATTTGCTAATCTTGAGGTCATTTACTGTACTTAAGATCTTGCAAACAATCTGCCAACAACCAAATTCATTTGTTACACTAAATATTATAAGTCTGATGCTTGATGGTAAGAGGAATTTTGACATTTAACACTAGACATTCATGTACGGTTGTAGAATAAGCGCATTGGTCTTGAACTTGGTTTGCTGATTGAAAAAAAGTATTGACATTTTGGAGTCAACTTATCTTTGTAATTCCTGGCCCTTTGTGTACTCTCCAGAATACAGAGTACAAGGACGATTTCCATCGATATCATCCCACCATCAAGATATTCTGGGAAGTCTTTCATGATTTATCACTGGAGGAAAAGAAGAAATTTCTGTGTAAGACTGATAATTGCTGTAATAATACTGTTGTGTACATAATTTACCCCTGCTTTCATAGTCGGTGGTCTTGCATGAAATAGACTGGCGTCCACATGCCTGCAATCTATGTAACATTCTGGCAGACTGTTGAGGGTTAATGGGTAACCGACCAACGATAAGTAGCTTACTCCGAGCTCTCCATGAAACTGGCTGCCATCTTCTGGGTGAAAATTCTTAAATTAAATAAATACATTTTTGGCCATGGAGAATCTTGCATAGATCACTATGTGTGTGAGATACTTTTTATCTCCCATTTGCAAAGTACAGCGACAGGCTCGGCGTCATTTAACAGTTAAGGGTGGTATCTCAAACACTATTATATGTATTCACATCAAGTTTTGCACACATGTATAGCACGTCAAGGTTGAGTTTTTCTGTTTCTGTAAATTACAAATTGCATGAATTTTTCTCATCTGTATTAGAATCTGTGCTAAGGTAGATGTTAAAGGTGGTATTGGTAGACACAGAGGTTTTCTTAACTAACAGCAAAAAGGGCAGCAGGTTGCTACGAAAGAACAACAAAAAAAAAAAAAAAGAGTAACTTTCCTTTGAAAAACAGTTTCAAAGGTACATATGCATTTATGACAGTCAAAGGAGATAACTTTAAACTTGCATATTTCCATGAACACAATATTTACCTAATGCCTGTGTGTGTATTACACCCAGCTGGAACTTTGTCTACTTTAACAATGCTCGTTCAAAAAAATAAAATATGAAACAGTACTGTCTAGCATCAAACTGACAAAACAGATATCATATGGGAACATCCAATTCTCAATTACAGAATTACTGGGTACATACGTGTACTTAACAGTAAGGGTAATATGGAAAATGTTTCCCTTTTAAAGATACCGTGTACTAAGTTACACAGATATGCCATTCTGGCAAAATCCGAGAACAACAGTGAATGAATACATACTTTATATGTAAACATGATATATAAACAATGCTTACAAAAACATCATAAATAAACAATGCTTACAGCATTATAAAAAAAAACAAAAGTAA
The DNA here is from genome assembly GCF_032854445.1 of Liolophura sinensis. Classification (NCBI taxonomy): domain Eukaryota; kingdom Metazoa; phylum Mollusca; class Polyplacophora; order Chitonida; family Chitonidae; genus Liolophura; species Liolophura sinensis. Next base: position 13,261,235 of record NC_088295.1, read on the forward strand.
AATAGCTGTCACTCGAAATTACAGGGGAAACATGAGAGAGTAAGAGCATGTACATGTAATGACTACGCATAAATGACTGCCCCCTGATAGCACAGTTCGTAGAGCTGTAGGTCCAGGGTCAATCCTAGGTCGAGTCACACCTAATACCTTGAAAGAGGATAGTGCAACGACTAGTTGACCCATATCAGTACAATGGCTTGTCCATGCGGCTTACTTGACTTGGTAAGGCGTCTCATTGAAGCTGCACTAGATAAAAGAGCGGTGGAATTCCGTCCTGCAACAAGGAGGCACATTACGTGCACTCCAAGGATTCCTTTGTCATCATATGACTGAAAAATGGTTAAGTACGACGTTAAACCCCAAGCACTGACTCACTCACAACATTAATATAATTGTTGTTGCTATCTCCTATATACAGCAATGTAAGAAACATTCCTCACACAGATACAATTGCAGCATGTACTTGGGTATTAATTAATAACTATAAAGTAATGATTATTAATTAATGTGTACTAGTTAATTCCCACAAAGAGTGATAAAATACTGAGCACTGAAGATATGGACTTCACAGTACAAAGTCACAAATTTACACGTACATTCTGGTTCAGAAAACAACAGCTTGTTATTACAATTACAAGGCCTAACAACCTCGACAGTTATGTCTTGCAATCACCGAACATCTTATTAGTCATGTTCTAGCAAATACATCATGAACCACATAGAAAATTTACCTTCATTGGCAAAATATCTGTTTGCGCTTTTGTTTTCACATGATGTAATGAGACGCTGATCAGTGGACGGAAGTCAGCATGCACTCCCTACCTGAGAATGGGAGATCACTCTCATGACACAATACAACATACAAGTCTGTACTGGGGAATCCAGTCACTTCTGTTACATTAAGATAAATCGTAATGAAGGTATTTCAAAAAAGACTATGTAATGAGCTGAAATTTGCATGCATGTATTTCCTATAGGCAAGTTCTTTTTCTTTGACTGAAAACATTGGTATTTCATATTGAAACTGATGAAAACATTTCTGGCATTAAATTATACTTCTAGTGTCTTTTACTGTTTCTCTCATATTGTCGAACAAAATGCAGACTAACAGGTTAGCGCTCTTCCCCCTGTATGTAATACTTGTATTTGCTTCCTCTGTTGGTGTTTAGTATTCCTGACTGGCAGTGACCGTATTCCAATCCTGGGCATGAAGGCAGTTAAGGTAACTTATATTTTACTGTGATCTTGTTTTGAGGTAATCTTGGCATTTCGCCTGGCTGAATAAAAGAATACAAATTTTATAGCCTGTACATGGGGCCTCCGTGGCTCAGTTGGTTAGTGCGCTAGGGCAGCGTAATGACCCAGGAGTCTCTCACCAATGCGGTCGCTGTGAGTTCAAGTCCAGCTCATGCTGGCTTCCTCTCCGGCCGTAAGTAAGTCAGCAACCTGCGGATGGTCGTGGGTTTACCCCGGGCTCTGCCCGGTTTCCACTCACCATAATGCTGACCGCCGTCGTATAAGTGAAATATTCTTGAGTACGGCGTAAAACACCAAGCAAATAAATAAATAAATAGTCTATACATAAAAGTGTATATGTTTAAACCTTCCTATTGGAGACTGATAGTTGATTTCAAAACATGTATTTGTAACTGAATTATTCTCAACTGGTCTCAAAGTACTAGTTTGCTATGACCATTGTGCCTTTGACCAGTGAGCTTGATTGTTTGAATCTAGCTCTCGAGGTTTCATATGCATTTTCAGGTCAAGATTTTTGCCTGGTTTTCTCTAGCAAAGGTCAGTGGTTAACTATGGGTACTCCACTTTCCTCCACTCATAACTCCCTTCATATAAGAGAAAATTCTTCAGTATAAATGTTATTAAACCATAATCAAATAAATAATTTAAATTAGGGTTAGAAGTTTAGTGTAAAATGTAAAGTTTGTACATTGTATTGTACCCAGTATCCAAGTATGTGTACCTAACAGGGTTATCCAGTAACAATTGGTGCTGTGGGAATCAAGTTTGTGATACTACAGTATACCTCTGCATAGTATGTATACTTCAAGAAACCTATATAAATTTTGAAGCCTAGTGGCATGTAGATTTTGCCTCCCTTTTTTGATATTGATATTTGGAAGATTCATCTGTATTCATAGTGTATGTGCTCTGGAATACTAATATTCATGAGTGTACTTAAGGTCAGTTGTTCACACAGAGAAACTGATGTATACATGTACACAACTTGAGTTTGCTAATTGTCCATTATTATTATTATGATTTCAGTTGTTCATTCAGCCAGCAGGGGGTGGAGAGGATTTCTTACCTGTGGCTCACACCTGTTTTAACCTGCTGGATTTACCTAGATACACCAGCAAGGACAGACTGAGACAGAAGCTACTCCATGCTATAGAAAACTCTCAAGGCTTTGGCATTGTGTGAAGAATTGATCTGGGCCAAAGAGTCGACCTGGATGCCACTGCTGAGACTTGCAAACCCAAGATGTTCTCAGAGACATGGAGTGATGTCTGGTTGAACATACGTTTTGAAGTTTTAATGTAAATGTTTGTTAAAAAAAAAATAAACTTTATATTAAGTCATATAGATAAACTAGTCCAATGTAGTGAGGCATGGCTTCTGGGCAACTGTAATTGTGGTTATTTTTGTAGTCATAACCATGCATGTAGCTTAAAAAGTGTGATGCTCAGTGAGTTAACCAGGTGTGATGCTCAGGTTAAGTATTTCCACATACAGCTGTATACCATATTGTGTTTAGTTATTAAATTTCATGTGTTATCACCAAACCTGTGTACCCTGAATAGTGTTCAGTAACACCTCTGTCTATAACTGCTGCCTACTAAGACACTATATGATTGTCTTCCACTGCACTGTCTGACCCATGGGGTATTTTATGAAATGTTTGCTCAATGTCACAGAATCTGTGATATGCATAACCTTCAGTTATAATTATTTTAATATGTTATCTATTGTTTAAGTGCATTGGTAACTTTAAAGTTGTTTGTTCTTTTTAAATCATATTGTGTAATGTAGCTCTGCATGAAGCTATTTTACTAAGCCTTAATCAACGTTTAAATGAATCCATATAGTGTGACATGAGCAGTAAAGGTAAGTGAGCTGAGGTTAAAAGTAAGTATTGAGATGTTGGACATGTATAATGGTGTTGTATTTGTATTTGTACTACATACATAATTGAAGAATATGTAGGTGGAATTAGTGCTGGTTATTGTTAAGCGTATGAAGTATAAATGCATGTACTGGTATGTTTGTTGTAGAAAACATGTAAGAGTAGATTTACATGGATTATATTCTGGCTGATTTCTGGAAAGTGTTTTCACCAAAAAAAACTGTGCTAAAAAAACATCAGTAGCCTCTTTTCGTGCCCTGCCGTCCTGTTCACCTTATATTTGTATTCATTGAAAATATGTTAGATCTACTTTCTTATTGGAGCCAAAATAAATTTTACTCTTAGAATTTGCATCATATATTAGTCCAACTTGTAATAATAACTTACAGTATCATGTGACATTGAAAATTGTATAAGATGTAGGCTACTTACAAATTGAGAAAAACATCCAGTCCAGATAGTTGCACCTTGCAGCATGTAGGCTGTTGAAAGAAGTTGATTCTTTTTGTACGTGTTGAATTTTGTTGAGTTTTTGTTTAGGTAAGGTTGTATCCATGGTGTATAGTTTGAGATTTGCAGATAAGTGTGGGAAACAGATTAAAAATTATTGGTAGGATTATGTTGAACAATAATTTTCAATGTCAGAATTACTGAGTGATAAATTAGTGATCGTACCTTCAGTTACTTACTACGTCTTTTGTCCAAGATAATCCATACTCAGTAGCATAGGACAGAAATCACATTTAGGTCATTAACTACACAGATGGAATCCCAAAGCCCATGCTGTTGTAGTTATCCATGAAAAATGCTCATCCTCAGAAATTCGTTTTTTTGTTTAATTGTAACTAAGAGTACGGTACATATGTTTTTGAAGACATGTTGGTGTAGATATATTGCAGGCAGTTAATTTTTTTCTTTCAGTTATGTGAAAACAGCTTGAATATTTACATATATGTGTATATATTCATTGTTGCTGAAACAAGGCAGTGCTTTGGAAATAAGGTGCATCGGTGGAAAGAATAGCTTTATGCATTTGTTTGTTGAAAATATGTAACTTCTCAGGGTATGGTAACCTAGAACAATACCAGTATAAATACCAGTACAGTTTCTAAAAATACTGGTTCTGTTAGTATACTGATGTCAAATTGTATTATAATAAATGTATAAATACCCGATATTGGTACTGTCATATTTCATAGTACATTTTGACTGCTCTGTACATATAGCAGATAGCGAGTAGCTGTCGTGAGCTGTCAACTGTAAAGGTACTCTTACTAACTGTCAAATGAGGAGCTCTTCAATCAAGGGAGGTACGATATGGTCCCCCTGTGAGGAGCGCGTGACGCTTCTTAGGAAACCACAGCAAGGTGTATACATGTACATGTGAAGTTGTTTTCGTGTGAGCGTGCGATAGCAGTAAACATGAGTTAATGCATGATTATTGTGTATGTATCCACAAGAGTCAGGACATAAAGTGTAAGTGAGCAATGGTTGGAGGAAGTAATTTTCTAAGTTTTAAAATTTGCGCGGTGCTTTGCTTTACTCTTTGTGCCGCCGATACCAAAACAAACCGGAGGACTACTTCCACCAGTGATGATTGGAAAGAAAGAATGACCATACCAAGAAAATATGTCGGCCCCGATCATGAACCTGAAAGCAACATTTTGTTAGAGAGTGACCCGAACAGTCCCGAGGGAGCACATACAAACAAACGTTTACACGAACCAGATATTGTTCGTAAGTATGAAGGCTTGTCGTTCTTGTTCTACTCCATCGGTAGCATGATGAATGACGCGACGGTTGGGCGTGCCAGAGGTTAGTCCTGCACAGGGGCAGCAAAAATATGTCAAAAGTTGATGAGCTCGTGCTTCAGCGGAGTCATACGATCATCCATTTACTTTCCCTGGAGTAGTGCTAGTTCTGTACAATATATGACTGTTTTGTAATTCTGACCTGGCACACAATAATACATCAACTTGTTATATTATTGGAAAACTACATTCTTCTTAACAACAACAGCATGTGCCCAGGATATTGCACAAAATGCCTTAAATTTGGTTCTGAGGTAATTTGACCGAAAGCCTTGTTTCTATTTGGATTTTGACATAACCTTGAAATCTTCTGTAATGTTATATATGTGCTCGCAGGTCTTTCAACAAATGGGAAGCCTAAATTTGTGCATGGAGCTCACTGAGGGATTAAGATGTTTGCAAATGTCCGAGCTTCTCCAGTCTTGAAAATTGTCCGAGCTATCCACAAAAGCAATCCCACTTTAAAATGTATTTATAGTCTGTGTTGTTGTTGGCTTCTGTGTAAGCCACCTTCTTATTTATGGTCTGACAGCAGACAATGTATCTCAGAGGAATCTCTAAATCACTTAACTACAACTTCTACCAGGTTTGAATGTGGCTATGTACTGCTTTGTATGTTAGTACACTGTCAGATCAGTTGAGCCACCCATGTGCAGCTAGATCACAACCCACTTCTGTCACCCACAACATGACAGAAAGCAACAAATTGCAGCGCCAAAGTCCAGAGCCCAAAAATGAGCACACCAGCGGGTAGGTCTAAGTGGAATAGGACAACGAGGTAACATTTAAACGCTGTTTCAAGACTGATGAATGTCTGAAAAGCTTTACCTCAGCAGATGAATTTGTAATACGAAGAAGGAAAACTGAAGGCCACATGTATATGTTTACTGATTATATAATTGGACTAATAACATGGCGATTTGTAGGGATCAAAATATTTGTTCATGCATTTTTAAGAATTCAAAACAAAAATTATGACTTCAAATCGTGCCCTGGTCATCATAGAGATATCTTCATTTAACCAAGCTAGCGATATTTGACTTCATCTACCTTGATTTACTGAGCCATATTTACTCTTTTAATCCATAAATTTTCCTTCATAAATATGCATTATTCACGATCCAATCAGATTCCACCTCAGTTATTGACACAGACGGGAGATGAAAACAACATGTGGCTGTTGTGAGAAGTATGTATATCACACTAGACCTAGAAGTGCTAGCGTAAAAAATAACTCCCTGCATATCGACATGGGTTAATGGGGAGACAGTATGGTATGGTAAATATATTTTATTTATTTGATTGGTGTTTTATGCCCTATTTAAGAATATTTCACTTACATTACAGTGGAGAGCATTATGGTGTGAGGAGACCCACGACTCTAGGCTGCTGGCAGACGTGTAGTAAAGCAAGGGTGATTACGAAGCCTATAGAAAGTATCAGCCTTACTGACAGGAAGATGCATCAAGATGACTTTATATCATGCAAATATTCATAATTTTAGGCTCCAAAATGATTATTGTATTTTGTCCACTTCTATTTTGTTTTACTGGCCCCGGTGGCTCAGTTGGCAAATCATCCGTGTCGGAGGTGGTAGATCCAGGGCTAGTCCTGGGTCAGGTCACACCTAAGACCTTGAAAGTGGAAGTTGTAGCTTCTTCGCTTGGTGTTCAGTATTAAAGGGATAGTGCAGGGACTGGTTGACCCATATCAGTATAATGGCTCAAGTGTTGTGGCTTACTTGCCTTCGACAAGTCATCTCAGTAAAGCAGCTCTAGGTAAAAAAGCAGTGGAAATCTGTCCCACAAAAAACAGGTACATTACACGTACATGCACTCTAAAGAATCCTTCGTCTCCACAAGACTGAAAAATTGTTGAATATGACGTTAAACCCTAAGAACTCACTCACTCTATGTTGTTTTACCTTGACGTAAATAAAATCTAATATATCTGAGATCTTTACTTCATATTCAATGACTGCACTTTTGTTTAGCAGCCTTGTGCCTAAGGCACTGACAACAGGTTTCCTGTAAAAGCACATCGTGTATATACTACTTGGTAATAATTGCATGGTCATCACTGCCTGTCGAGTCCGAGCAGATTTTTCTTAGGGGTAAGTGTCAGACATCAAAGAAGTATTCTGGACATTTGTCTTGAGAATTGTAGTTGCGTTTCGTTTTAGCTGCACATTTTACTCTCTAGAGACTGAGTGAAGTCAGGAAAGGATGGGTTGTTTGGTAAGGTGGCCATCGATAATCCAAACATGAAATACATGTTAACATGATGAAGCCAGATGAGCAACAGGTAACAAGTAACTTTAAACCAAGGAAGGGGTAAAATAAAAGGATGAACATTGACAGGGTGTATATGTAGCCAATTATATTGTGTTAGTGATATGAAATCTATGCATTCTAGATTAATTAAAATGAAGAAGTTAACTTGAGGGATGGGTGATCAGCCCAGGTCATCTGGTTTTAGAACTACGGCATTACTTCAGGAAAAATAAATGGAACGTTGTATGACTCCACCAGATCGTGAGCAAAGGTGGAAGTATGAAGGACTGGTTAGAGGCATGTATCACCTAGATGTATGCTTCTTGCCCTTGATGAGTTCTCTGGCCCATTTTTGCCAGACTAAAGCTGTGGCTTGCTGCGATTATCTGACTGTTGGCCTATAAGTCGCATGATTGAATCCAGTTATCGCTGTTTCGACTGTGGCTTTGGATCAGAGAGGTTTGACTTGCACTTGGTGAGAGTTGGTGGTTTGCTCCAGCCACACAGGTTTCCTCCTTCCATAAACCTGATCACCATACTACTTCTTGCATACAAAGTTAAACAATCTACCACAAGCAATCACCTTTTTCAACTGGACAGAATGCTGTTAAATAGATCTATAATGGTATAGGCTGTGGAAATTGCCACCCTGCCCTTTTTTTTTTTGAAGAGCATATTTGACCCTGTCTCTTTTCTACATTTACAAAATGTATCATCAAGCATTTGTTATATTTAGGATGGTGCTAGGTGGGGTTGACCATGCAATACATTTGCTTTTGAAATACCTGGTTTTCCACACAGTTTATTTCCTGTTGTGTAAAACACCCAGAAAACAAACTTATGGAAGCCCAACTTTTTCAAGAGAGCATTATGTATAAGTTGGGAAATAAGCAAAGAGCATACATGTAACTGTGAGGGAGTGAAGAAATTGTGCAGCCAAATGTTTTTGGTCTGTTTTTGGACTTAAGTTGTTAAAATCAGTATGTCTTTAATTACAGCTCCATAGATGTGAGTTAAAATGGAAAGTGTAGATATCACTGTCATTTTAAGGAACACACAAGCCATCAGGCTTGGTGTTGATGGAAAACAAATTTTCTCCCATTTCAAATGTTGTAGCTTCAAATACAGAGTTGACAGGAAAATAGAATTATATCACAAAGGAGTTATAACTGTGTAAGTATTAAACTGATGTGACTGGTTTCCAAAACGCTTCTGCTCTGCATCCAAACAAATGGACGAATAACATCATACCATACTATCAGTACCACTCACCATTAATGAAAGATATGTGGTATGCTGAAGAATAATTAAATAGATTTTGCAGGGGAAAAATATATTGTTAAATTCTGCAAATGACCTTGCTCTCAAGGCCACATTGTAGTTTATTCAGTGTGGTTTGTGAACATAACCCATTTGTGGACTTTCACATGTGTATTAGGGCTTGGTTCAGTAAAAGTACATGACCTGGTTGTACTTCTGCATCTGTCTTGTGTCAACTGGTGGTACAAATCTGTTGATTATGTTCATCATCCCGGGGGGTCTTGCCCTTGCCCACAATTACATAGGTCACCCTGCGTCCCACAGACCACTTTTTTGGTCTATTGTCTGGCTGTGGCCAAATGGTAGCCATATGCTTTCTGTCCTGACAGCTTCCTCTGAAAAATCATTGTTTGTCTGACTTCTAAAAGAAAACCAAACACAATAACATACACAGTTCATATAATTGTGAGCAGAATGTGGGTGTGTATGAGAACATGTAAATAAGACATATGTAATGACAATGACCAAGATTTGAATCATGAATTACATAAATAAGGAGTGGCAGTTTGTTTATTATGATCACATACTCCTGGCCCATGACATGTACCTTTGGCTGTGTATTTAACTCCATGCTTTGTATGATTAACTGAATTATTATGCAATCAAATACCACAGGCTTGTCAGAGTACATGTATCTTCAGCCCTAAACAAGACCACCTCTTATCCAAACAAGACAATCTTGAGTAGAACATAAAAGACTGATCTAATTCTTTAAATAAGTTGATAAAATCTTAGTCAAGTGACTGTTGTATACATGTACATGTTTTTGAGAACATTTTATTGTCACTTAAGGGTGCAGTATTTGGGTATTATAATCAATTATTTATTCTGCCTGTTTAACCCAGTCTCTGCTCTCATGATGCTCACTTAGTTAAGTAAGCTGTTAACTACTGTTAAGGGATATGTAACACCTACAATATATCTACCGGTATGCTTCATGAAACTAATCCCAGTACTTTCATATCACTAAATTATATGGTAGCCTAAACAAACAATGTTTACAAGCTGATCCACCCTAACCGAGATAGTACATACACATGTATCTGATTATACCCAAGAAACATTTTCACTTGTTATCAGTTTGTTTTGTTTTTTTGTGTCAGTTTGCCTCAAGTAATATTATTTACTTTCAGAAAACTTCACACTGGAGCTGTCAAATTCCTCTCCTGCTGTGCTTGACTCATCTGTTATATTCTGGGCAAAACTCAGGGACTTCACAGGTCATCTCGGTGATACCAGCAAATTTAAATATCAGTGGTATGACAGTGAGAAACCTGACAAGAAGGTGACAATTGATGACTTTACCTCGTCTATAACCCGTGTGTATCGTGAGGACGAACACAGGGCAGGAACCTACTTCATGAGGGTGACAGTGTTGAAGGATAATAATGCTGTGGCCGTCAAAGCCATGTACTACAACCTTACAGGTAACTCCTTCATCATTCAGCCTCATGGGTATCTTTTGTATGTATTTTCATTGACAACCGCCTCACATAACATGGTTACCATTTACTTCAGTCTCATAGAATTGTATGTTTGTTGCTATTGATTACAACATAATAGTGAACAGGCAATTTGGTTATCATTGTTGATGTCTTAGATAACTTTAATATCATTCACATAATTTCTCATTTGGCAACATCATCACATCAAGTCATCAAGTATTGAATTGTCACTGACTTGATCTTATTTCTCGGTAACTTTATGATGAAGAACTACAGGTCACAGGCAAATTCTTTAATCATATGAATTCAAGCTTTACACAGAAATACAGACTAATACTTAAATGACATTATTATCATACATAAACTGTCCAGAATTATATTTTGTAAGTCATCATACTGATTTGTTGCATATAGCAGTAATCATAAAGCAAGGAAGAAATCGATATATGTTATTGTATTGAATGAGAAAATAGGTTGAGCATCCCAGTTGTTCATACTGAAACTAACATTTTCTTAGTGGTAAAAAATTCAGTGGTCTTAATACAGTAGTGCAAAGTACTCATTGCAAGTTACTAAATGGAGATACACAGTATGGCTGTGATGAACATGGGAAGTGTCACTATGACATGTTCATAATTAACATGATTGTAAGGTCCCCACTATTCAGTGTTTGCAGTGTGATCTAACACATGTTGTAGGGAACATGGTTATAGAGAAGAGACCCTCAGTGCCTAGACAATTTATTGAAACATCAGAGATGGTTACAAACATGTAGCTCTGCAGACATGTCATTGATTGCTGTAGGGAATGGTAATTAGATCATATTCTGTGTTTGTTTTGAGGTTCTTGGGGAAGAACAATTCTTACACAGATCTTCTGTACTTCTACCATGAAAAAATAGTTCTTATTATCATCATCTTATATTTAACTTCGGTGTTGTGATGTAGGTTGTATATGTAGGTTGTATTTGTATGTATTACATGTACACGTGGTAGAGTGTGTTTAGCATGCCAATCACCCAGGAGCCTGTCACCAATGTGATCGCTGTAAGCTTAAGCCCAGCTCATGCTGGCTTGCTTTGGGCCTTAGTGGTCAAGGGGGTTAGCACTCCAGCGTGGCACAATGACCAAGGAGCTCTTGCTCATGCTGGCTTCCTCTGCAGCCGTATTTGGGAAGGTCTGCCAGCAACCTGCAGATGGTTGTGAGTTTCCACCGGGTTTCCTCCCACCATAATGCCACCACCCGCATGTAAGTGAAATATTCTTTAGTACAGCGTAAAACACCAATCAAATAAACAAATGCATGTAATACATGTACATATGGCACATTTATATTGTCTTCATTAGCAGGCATATTTGCTCTTTCCTGGTGTACAAGTGAAAGTTTGTGTTGCCTGTCATAGAATAACTGATTTTGTGTGACAAAGCTCCAGGTTCAGTGCTGACACAGATCTTATTGATCTATCAGGCTATGAAATAATTGCAGGTAACATATTTATGTTAGTGCTTGCAACTGGATATATAGATATGCAACGAACATTCATTCTCTCTTCTGCTTGTAGGCACGTGAATCAGAATCAAAGATAACCTCAGGCCATAATTTCTGACTATGCTTATGACCCCCAGTGAAATATATATGTTAAACATATTGCTGCATCCGCACTGAACTCAGTTATACATGTATTATCAGTACTTCGTAAAGCTGTATGTTTGCCAGGACCTGGTTGCTTGAAACTATTTAAAGACTTGATATCAGATTTAGCTTTAAACCAAGTCTTCAGTTTTGTACTTAGCCGAAAATTAATCTCATAACAGTGTATTAAATATGAACTTAGTCTGCTTTTGTTGTACTTTAGATTTTGGCCAACTGTATTGGCTGCTGAAGTTGGCTGAAATCTGATTTATAAAATTTGATATAATACCAGTATTAGCTTAAGCACTTTTGAACAACTGGGCCCAGGTTTCCAGTGATACTATTAGAAAAGAACACATGCAAAATAAATGTGTGACAGTCTGTGCCATTCATGAATTCCTCAACTTAGTTTCCCTAAGACAAGACTCACATATGGTCTACAGTTGTACATATTAACAAATGGGTCACACAAGGTATCAGTTACTAGCATTGTTTATGTATTAAGCACATTGTTCTGATAGGAAATGTAGAATTTCTGAAAGAATACAGCAACATGTTAAATTGTTCTAATATCTTGTCTAAAACAAAGAGCATGCCAACTTAGAGCAAACATCTGAACTTAACACCAAGGATTAACAGATGTGTTTTGTTCTGTGGTGTTCATTTTCTTTTGACTAAAGCACAGTGCTCCTGTTGCTCAGTTATGGTATGAACATAGCCCTGATTGAAACAAATCATGCAGCATGTTAACCACGGAGGTTTACCCGAGGTGCAAAGTGTGGAGTGAAATTTTTTTTGTTTAAATTGAAATTTTTCAGTCTAATGAAATAATATTTTAACTTGCATACATACTATTAAGGAATGCACATGTGCATTTAGCAACACAATGTATGAATAATCCCTATAAGAGTGTATTTCATATGCATGCATAAAATAGGTTAACTTACATGTACATAAATGTGAAGGCTATGATTAACAAGGAATTAGTATCAACGTTATTTATGTGTAGAATACTAGAATGTGGTTTTGCTGTGCTCTTGGTTAACGGAAGAAAAACACTTTATCCCAGTAGCTTTAAAGTCAGTATAAGGTAATGAAAATGGTGTGGATTTTGGGTCATATTTTGGTGCTCTTTATACAAACCTGGTTTTAGTCTCACACAGCACACTTACTGTGGTGTAAAAAAAGACTGTTGATTAGGTAAGACTTTCAGAGTATGATTAATTACACATCTTTATTTTGTGTGGCAGGATTTGGATTGTGTTGAGTTGCCACAAGTAAATACATGTACACATATTTCATCCTCCCACCATGATGCTGGCTGCCGTCGTATAAGTGAAATACTGAGTATGGCATAAAACACCAATCAAATAAATAAATAAATACATGTGTTACACATAATTTAAAAAATGCATCAACAATGTTATAACAATGGCAGTTTCTAATAATTGGTTATCTGAGCAGCCTGGTTGACTGTTTCATTTATGATATGCATTTACAGAATAAGTTGCTTGTTATTTGCAGGCTGGCTGAGGAGGGGGGATATGTTTAACAATTATATTTATATTTAATGGCTACATGTATTTTCAAATAAATGTTTTATCTGTTGACAGGTCGGCTAAATGGAAACATGACAGTGCTGCAGAACCTGAGCTACCAGAGGGAGCCCAACATCTTGTCCACAGACCATCCAATCACACTAAGAGCGCAGGTCTGGGATAAATTCCGCTCCCCACCTCCACGGATCACATATCACTGGTTTATGAACAGCCAGCCAATAGGCACCTCCGACAATCCAGGACTAAATGTGTCACTGTCCCAGCCAGGACCAAAACATGTGACAGTTTTTGTCACAGCCAAGATACTCTCAGACGTGTTTATGCTGCCAAGATTTACAAACAAGTCTGGTAACTTCTCTCAGCGTGTCATACTTAAAGGTGAGTATCTGCACTGCTGAAAATAGGCTGTCAGGTATCTGAAAGCTAAAAACATGTTCACATGCACATGTATCTGGACTAAATATGTATTCACATGCGCCTCGACTGAAAACTTTCTGACATGTATGTAAACTGAAGACAGGCTCTGATTTATTTTTGCTAGAGAAATGCTTTTTCTGGATTGTAGACAAAAGACAATGGCTTTATACCTATGCACTTATTTCTAGGGTGAACTTTGTAATATCATTGGTAGCATCATGGAGAATATTATGTGAAAGTAAACCTTAAAGTAAAAAATTTAGTATTTTCCTGATGCTTCAGTGAAGCACTAAAGTAGATGGTAGTATTGGGAACAATCTGCTGCAAAAATTATATATTGCTGTAATATGACCAAAGAAATATTGAAAGGGATATTATATGTATACCAAAACCACACAAAAACTGAAAGGCAACATCTTCCATATCGACAGCTGTTGATCATTAATTTTTTCATATATTTGTGGTTATCCCATTCTTCCCCAGATCCGCTGAACAACATCCATATACAGGGAGGAGAGGCAGTGCCTATAAATGATCTGTTTTACTTGAATGTCACCTGTAAGGGCAGGTATGTTTACGTGTGTGCGTCTGTCCCAGTACTTTAGCTTTAATGTGAAGCTGGCTTTGTAGCCCTGATTTCAGTCTCTCCTCAATGGACAAGTGAAGTTTTAGTTCTACAATTATGGTGGCAACACTTCAAGCTGTGAAAAATGAAAATGTTGACATGGTCTTATGAGCAGATGCAAGGTTTTTATGCAGATTTTTGCCTGTCTTACATTGTGTTCATAATTTTGCATAAGACTTGCTTCATGTGAAACCAGTTTGAAACCATTGACCCCTACTCACAGTGAAACCTATAGATGTATATTGTAACAGCATTCTTAGTCCACCTGTAACTTTTGCACTGAAAACCCTGCATGGCTATATTGACAATCTGTGAAAAAGTTGTATTCTCATACATCCCTTGGTCAGGGAATTTGTGGATTCCCCTGGTTTCACTGGGAGATAAGCAGTCGATGATGTACGTATGGCCATCTGCCTAGTTTAACATTCATTGAGGGCTACTTGTCTTCCAGCAATATGGTGTATATATCTGTACTTCACATGTGGGGCAAAGTTTGTCTGTAACTTGCAAAATGGGTCAGTGGTTAACCCCGGAGTTCCTCCACGCAAAAAATAACTGTTAAGTTATCTTATAATTACGATGTCAAAAATTCTTGAGTATGGCATTAAGAAACAATCAAATAAAGAACTAAATAAACTAGAATTGTTTGTGTAGCCATACCAACAGGGACCGTTCTGGTTGAGGCCATTTCGCAGCATATAAGGACCTTGTGCCGCAAAGCGTTAATAATGCCTATAGATGGTTTGCAATAGCAGCCATCTTTGAGGTAAGTTTGTGTATAATGCCCATTGTGTGTCCTTACCAGCCAAGGGCCTGTGCCCAGCTTATGACACCTCTAACAATAGAGACACGCTTGGCAATACACAAACTTACCTCAAAGATGGCTGCTGTTGCAAACCACCTGTAGCCAAAGCTGATCATAACTACATGTACCATGGCAAGCCTGCTCAAAGTGATGCATGGTGTGTGTGATGCCTATTCTGTAGTTGCTTTGTTCATCAGGGATTGTGAGCCAGTGCTGCATAAACAGTGTACATACATGAACAAGTTCATTCTAATTATACTGGGCAGTGGAAAGGTATATGATACACCATACATGTAGAGTTCATTGTTATGAGTTTTTATATATATTTTTCCATACTACTCATCGATGAAAGCAGACTCTCTGTGTTATATACCTGCTGATCACCATGTGATGGATAAAGAGAAGACCATAAAAAGATAGTCTTTGTTGTAGTGGTCCAACCTCCATATGCTGGAAGGTGACACCCATTAAAGGAGGTGCAGCTAACATCACCTGTAGTCCCTCCCTGTTCCTACTGTATTGTCAACACCTAGTCAAGTTAAGCATCCCTTCCCCGGGAAAGTACAAGTTCACTGCCCTGCTGATTAATGATGTCAGTCAGCTGGAGAAGCATTGGTACCTTTATGTCTATGATCCTGGTAAGTTGTCTTTGTGCCAAATTATGTTCACAGAATGAAATATGTGTGTCAGGTTTATGGGTTTATCTCCTTCGCAAGTCATTTTATCAAATGATAAGTCAGGAAAAATTTACTTGTTGATATTGAAGCAGCAAATCGTTATCTACCATTCACTCTACATAAAGGGGCAAATGTGACATATTGGCTTGAAACTATAAAATAAACATGATTTCCTGAAAGTTACTTCAGTGGGTAGAAGTTGATCAGCATGGTGTTCAGATCTGTGCCGTCTGATGGGCACAGAGCTAATGTCACTGGACTTCAAAAGCTCAGCATACATGAGAGCTTAAAATGCAACTCAACTCTACTCGACTCTTGTGTCAGGTGTTAAGTGCTTTTGTACTTGAAATAACGACATGACTCAACAGCAGTTAGGTTCTAGTTGTAACATGCATGCCTGTTCAATCCAGTGTCGTATGACCATCAGCGACTGGAAACAACTCTGTATGAAAAGTTGAGGTGATTCACGCCTTAAGCTTTCGTGTATGCCGAGCTTAACATGCACATGGCAGTGTGCTGTGATCATTGTCAAGTTTCTTCTCCAGCATTTCCAGTATAGCCGAGTGAAGTCAAATAAATGTTGATGGTGTGAACTAGCAATGAGAATAACTACATATATTTATTAACTGTCTGTTATAAATATTCAAACATTATTTTGTTAATCCCCAGGGTCTGTCAATGTGCCAGCTATCACAGTGCCAGTGGTGTTCGCTTTCCTAGCCGTCGTCATTATAGTGATTGGAGGAGCCTATATTATGAAGCTGCGTAAAAAGCCTTACGTGGAGGTGGCAGATTTTGACTTTCACCCCTCTCTTACCAGGGAAACAGAAGGTTCCAGACTTTCTGTTAAGATTCGCAAAACTGTACAAACTTTAATTTTGAGCCCCAGTGTGAAATCCACACCCAGACCAGTGAAATCTACACCCAGACCAGCGAAATCCACTTTCAAAGACTATGGCTCTGTTGAAGAAGAAAACAACAGATTATAGTGACCTTATGTGTCACCTGAAAATTTGATAAAACGTGTGAATGAAATGTAAGAATATTTTTGTTATGCTACAAACTTGGATTGCAGAAGAGATAGTCTAGGTTGAGAGGATTATAAACTATATTATTTACACAGAATTTGTGTTTTTTCATTAGTTTTGTGTCAACAGTTTTGTGTACATAAAAAAAGTTTTATACAGGTAGTTAAACTAGTTTAAAAACTGTTTTGGATTTACTCTATATTTTGTTCCTGTTTGTATAAAATAATCGCTTGCTTCAAATAAGTATTTGCATAGGAAAACTCTTATAACTGTGATATTTTAAACATAAATATGTTCATATTTTTTGTTTTATGAAAATTGAGCTCAAGTCAAAACATTTGTTTGATTTATGTGTCAATAACTATGTCATGCAACATTGTGAGGCCTTAGCAGTAATTTGTACATGTAATTATACTGGAAGTTGTTGTACATATTCAGTATTATGCAATTCAGGACATCGTCTTCCATAATTCTTGCCAAAATGCAGATAATTATAGAATGTGAATGTCCAAAATAATTCTGTAAATTATAGAATGTTCGAAATGTGGCTTGTTTTCCATTGTTAATGCAATTGTTGTACCAACACCATATATCAAACATTCATGGCTTCTTACAGTTGTGGGTAAACGATTAAGTTCAAATAGTGAATAAGAGGTTTGAAAACGAAGTTGCAGGTACATGTAGACACAGGCGTGTTTGACGTTTAACATTACATTTGATGGGTTTGTTTCTGTGATCTGATACCAGGTGGAGTTCTTATAATTTTGTGAAAGAATCAGCCGTGTGCTGTTATGTATTGCCTTTTAAACTTTATTTTATAGTTGATTTATTTTTTACATACACTGTATTGGCTTAATTTAAATGTGCTATTTTGAATTACTTATAACTAAGCGAGTTGTTTGTGATGCAGTAAAATAGTATAAACCATACATATATGTAAGGCAGCTTGACTCATACTACACCTGATGTAGAACTGGTTTTTGTAGAATAGGTTATGATGGTCGTCTCTGAATTGGACACACAAGGTGTTGGTTCAGTCCTGGCCTTGGACAGTGAATTTGTAGATCCCTCCCCTGCCTACTCTCAATAAGTGATTGTTGGCAATGGTGTGGTCGTTTGTGCAGCTGGACATTGATTGAAGACCACTTATCTTGCACACATATGGTGTGCATATGTTGGTACATCACATGTGGGGAAAGTTTGTCAGTGACTTGAATGGGCTTTGCAGACAGTATTCCAGTTTCCTCTGATCACTACTAAATGAGTGAAAAAACTGTTGCATATGGCATGAAGTAACAAATAAATTCTTCACCTCATGTACAACTTTTGTGTTGGTGTTATTTTGACTTGCAATGGTTGAGTAGTTAAGATTCATCTCCTATTTTGTGGGAGAACTGGATGCAATCTTGATTTGGGTCATGAAGTTACAGTACTGGTCTGTCTTGTGTCTGTAATGTGTGCATTACAGTGGGAAACCTGAATCCAAGCCAAATTTGGGTCATACACAGAATTTAGCACTATCTGTTGTCTGTAATGTGACTGAGTGGCTAAAATTTCAGATGGCTGTCTGATGTTTCCAAGTGGTTAGAATATCCGGTGTCTGGATAATGTGGATGAGTGGTTAGAATGTCTGGTGTCTGTACAATGTGGCTCAGCAGTTAAAATGCTAGGTGTCTGTATAGTGAGGCAGAGTGGTTAGAATGTCAGGGGTCTGGATAATGTGGATGAGTGGTTAGAATGTCTGGTGTCTGTACAATGTGGCTCAGCAGTTAAAATGCTAGGTGTCTGTATAGTGAGGCAGAGTGGTTAGAATGTCAGGGGTCTGGATAATGTGGATGAGTGGTTAGAATGTCTGGTGTCTGTACAATGTGGCTCAGCAGTTAAAATGCTAGGTGTCTGTATAGTGAGGCAGAGTGGTTAGAATGTCAGGGGTCTGGATAATGTGGATGAGTGGTTAGAATGTCTGGTGTCTGTACAATGTGGCTCAGCAGTTAAAATGCTACATGTCTGTATAGTGAGGCAGAGTGGTTAGAATGTCAGGGGTCTGGATAATGTGGACGAGTGGTTAGAATGTCCGGTGTCTGTACAATGTGGCTCAGCAGTTAAAATGCTAGGTGTCTGTATAGTGAGGCAGAGTGGTTAGAATGCCAGGGGTCTGGATAATGTGGCAGATCAGTTAGATGTCTGCCTCGTAAGGGGCAGACTTAAATCCAAGCCAGATTTGATCATACCAGAGACTTTAGAACTGGTTCCTCTAGTGTCGGTCTAATGCAGCAGAGAGGTTAGAATGTCCACCTCATGGAAAACCCATTTTTTTTTATCGTACATTTGTCGTATGACATTTTGTACATCATTATTACTGCACCGTTGTCCTACATGTGTGATTACACTGCTGTGTCACAGATGTACGACATCTTTGTTAACCTGGGCCCAGATCTGAGTCAGATTTGGGTTATACCCCCCCCCCCCCCCCCCCCCTCCCCCCCCTGAGACTTAAAGTGAACATTAAGTCTGCCACTATAAACTGCCACTGTAGTGTCGCGTAATAATTGGCCATTACGTCAAAAAACCTGTTAGCTTTTGATTGTCAGTGTGGGATCTCATAGTGGACAGACAGATACTCATGCAATAAATTGCATTTTGCAGTTAGTTAAAGTGTTAAACTGATGCATTTTGCATCACACATTTACAAGCAGGGAACTGAGAACTGCTGCTGGCATCACAATGCCTACGTGTTGGACAGGAGACCGCAGTAACTTGTCAAGAAAACCGGCAAAGTCATTGCTTGAAGAAAAATATTTTTATTATGCATTATTTTTCCTTAGCGAAGTCAATTTTATTATGAAAATGTCTTCCCAAAACCTGAATGAAAGAGCCTGTTATCAATCAGAAGGTCCTGCTATGTTCTGTAAATTCCCATATGTCGATACTGCCAGCTACATGTAGGCCAAATGCTTACAACCCATGCAGAACGTGGACTAGCAGGACCGCTAAACCATGACCTTTGTGTCCACGAACATTGCCCGGACCGAGCGCCAAACTAAAAGAAACATCGGCCCTTTAAACACAGGTCTGAGCTGAAACTCTTTGGTTTGGTACGGGAGAGCTCCTCAGTTTTGTGATGTCACTCTAGATAGCTATAACATGGGTGATTCCATCACCAAATGAGTGGCTCAACGCTGATAATTGTTTCCTATTTATTTTGTTGATAAGCAGAGTAGAATTTTTAAAAATATTTTTAGAATATTTCTGGAATACTACTTTATTAATTAATTCAGCTTTAATGGCTGACATCATGTTCGCTTTAAGTACTGGCATTTTAAAGTATTGTCGACAAACACTGCATCCTGGAATTAGGCAAAAAACTCTGACCTTAGCAGTTCACTGAAATTTAGAAGTTTCGTGAAACTGGGCCCCAGTTCCTCTGGTGTTTGTATGATTTGGCAGAGTTGTTAGAATATCCACCTTGTATAAAGTGGTTAGATGTCTGCCTCGTAACCAGGAGACTTGTATCTATATCAGACTAAGGTCATACCTGAGACTTTAGTACTGGTTCCTCTGGAGTCTGATGTGGCAGAGTTCATACAAGGATGTCCACCTTGTATGAAGTTTAAGACCCAGATCCAAGTCAGACTTGGGTACTTGTTACAAGGAGACATGCCAGTGACTAAAACAGTGCTAAAAGTGACCATAACTCACAAACAAGCAACCCTGGAGGTCACATTCACAAAGGTTAAATAAATTTTTATTTTGTCTTTATCAAGTGTTGAATATGATGAAGACTTTGTCCTGATTTATAGGTGAAGAAACACCTGTCTTCACAAAGTGAGCCATATCACATAGGACAATTTTGTGCCATAATGCTGGCCGCCATCATAGAAGTCAAATGTTCTTGAGTATGGCGTAAACACCAATAAAATAAATCAACAAAATAAAAAAAATACCAAAACTGAGATAATGATGCATGCTCAAGAAGTCTATTCAGCTTAGTAATATTTGTACTTCCTTGATGCTGATGACTATGGGATAGGACAAGTACTGGTCAGACTGGTGTCTGGTATTGGGGCATTGTGTCCTCAACATGGTGTTCTTGTAATGCAGCAGTATGTCCTCATGGTAAAGCCTGCAGAAAACACCATGATTAACTCATGCGGATTTAAATGCTGAAGGTGACATTAAGATCAAATCAAATAGCCTATAGTTTAATGTAGCCATTCTTAGCCCTAAAATATACTGATGGAGTTTATTAGTTAAGTAATCTGTTCTTTAACACAGTTAGTGTATTCAGAAGAGCTGCAATCTAACTCAAATTATAATGTTTGTAGAGATACAGTTAATATATAATTTCAGTACTGCTGAATTCCTCAGTCTAACCTCACCACAGAGGGACTGAGCACTCCTGTCTGAGGATTAACTCCTGGTTGATAGCCATCTTCAAAACTATTGCATTTCTCAGCCAAACCTCACCACAGAGGGATTGAGCACTCCTGTCTGAGGATTAACTCCTGGCTGATAGCCACCTTCAGTACTGTCACATTTCTCAGCCAAACCTCACCACAGCGGGATTGAACACTCCTGTCTGAGGATTAAATCCTGGTTGATAGCCACCTTCAGAACTATCGCATTTCTCAGCCAAACCTCACCACAGAGTGATTGAGCACTCCTGTCTGAGGATTAACTCCTGGTTGATAGCCACCTTCAGTACTGTCACATTTCTCAGCCAAACCTCACCACAGAGGGATTGAACACTCCTGTCTGAGGATTAATGCCTGGTTGATAGCCACCTTCAGGACTGTCACATTTCTCAGCCAAACCTCACCACAGAGGGATTGAGCACACCTGTCTGAGGATTAACTTCTGGTTGATAGCCACCTTCAGTACTGTCACAATTCTCAGCCAAACCTCACCACAGAGGGATTAAGCACTCCTGCCTGAGGATTAAATCCTGGTTGATAGCCACCTTCAGAACTATAGCATTTCTCAGCCAAACCTCACCACATAGGGATTGAGCACTCCTGTCTGAGGATTAACTTCTGGTTGATAGCCACCTTCAGTACTGTCACATTTCTCAGCCAAACCTCACCACAGGGGATAAAGCACTCCCGTCTGAGGATTAAATCCTGCTTGATGGCCACCTTCAGTACTGTTGCACTTCTCAGCCAAACCTCACCACAGAGGGACTGAGCACTCCTGTCTGAGGATTAACTCCTGGTTGATAGTCATCTCCAGTACTGTCACATTTCTCAGCCAAACCCCATCACAGAGGGATTGAGCACTCCTGTCTGAGGATTAACTCCTGGTTGATAGCCACCTTCAGTACTGTCACATTTCTCAGCCAAATCTCACCACAGCGGGATTGACGACTCCTGTCTGAGGATTAAACCCTGGTTGATAGCCACCTTCAGAACTATCGCATTTCTCAGCCAAAACTCACCACAGAGTGATTGAGCACTCCTGTCTGAGGATTAACTCCTGGTTGATAGCCACCTTCAGGACTGTCACATTTCTCAGCCAAACCTCACCACAGAGGGATTGAGCACTCCTGTCTGAGGATTAACTCCTGGTTGATAGCCACCTTCAGAACTATCGCATTTCTCAGCCAAACCTCACCACAGAGTGATTGAGCACTCCTGTCTGAGGATCAACTCCTGGTTGATAGCCACCTTCAGGACTGTCACATTTCTCAGCCAAACCTCACCACAGAGGGATTGAGCACTCCTGTCTGAGGATTAACTTCTGGTTGATAGCCACCTTTAGGACTGTCACATTTCTCAGCCAAACCTCACCACAGAGGGATTGAGCACTCCTGTCTGAGGATTAACTTCTGGTTGATAGCCACCTTCAGTACTGTCACATTTCTCAGCCAAACCTCACCACAGAGGGATTGAGCACACCTGTCTGAGGATTAACTTCTGGTTGATAGCCACCTTCAGTGCTGTCACAATTCTCAGCCAAACCTCACCACAGAGGGATTAAGCACTCCTGTCTGAGGATTAAATCCTGGTTGATAGCCACCTTCAGAACTATAGCATTTCTCAGCCAAATCTCACCACAGCGGGATTGAACACTCCTGTCTGAGGATTAAACCCTGGTTGATAGCCACCTTCAGAACTATCGCATTTCTCAGCCAAACCTCACCACAGAGGGATTGAGCACTCCTGTCTGAGGATTAACTCCTGGTTGATAGCCACCTTCAGTACTGTCACATTTCTCAGCCAAACCTCACCACAGCAGGATTGAGCACTCCTGTCTGAGGATTAAATCCTGGTTGATAGCCACCTTCAGAACTATCGCATTTCTCAGCCAAACCTCACCACAGAGTGATTGAGCACTCCTGTCTGAGGATTAACTCCTGGTTGATAGCCACCTTCAGGACTGTCACATTTCTCAGCCAAACCTCACCACAGAGGGATTGAGCACTCCTGTCTGAGGATTAACGCCTGGTTGATAGCCACCTTCAGGACTGTCACATTTCTCAGCCAAACCTTACCACAGAGGGATTGAGCACACCTGTCTGAGGATTAACTTTTGGTTGATAGCCACCTTCAGGACTGTCACAATTCTCAGCCAAACTTCACCACAGAGGGATTAAGCACTCCTGTCTGAGGATTAAATCCTGGTTGATAGCCACCTTCAGAACTATCGCATTTCTCAGCCAAACCTCACCACAGAGGGATTGAGCACTCCTGTCTGAGGATTAACTTCTGGTTGATAGCCACCTTCAGTACTGTCACATTTCTCAGCCAAACCTCACCACAGGGGATAAAGCACTCCCATCTGAGGATTAAATCCTGGTTGATAGCCACCTTCAATGCCGTTGCACTTCTCAGCCAAACCTCACCACAGAGGGACTGAGCACTCCTGTCTGATGATGAACTCCTGGTTGATAGCCATCTTCAGTACACATTTCTCAGCCAAACCCCATCACAGAGGGATTGAGCACTCCTGTCTGAGGATTAACTTCTGGTTGATAGCCACCTTCAGTACTGTCAAATTTCTCAGCCAAACCTCACCACAGAGGGATTGAGCACTCTTGTCTGAGGATTAACTTCTGGTTGATAGCCACATTCAGTACTGCCACATTTCTCAGCCAAACCTCACCACAGGGGATAAAGCACTCCCGTCTGAGGATTAAATCCTGTTTGATGGCCACCTTCTCAGCCAAACCTCACCACAGAGGGACTGAGCACTCCTGTCTGAGGATTAACTCCTGGTTGATAGCCACCTTCAGAACTATCGCATTTCTCATCCAAACCCCATCACAGAGGGATTGAGCACTCCTGTCTGAGGATTAACTCCTGGTTGATAGCCACCTTCAGTACTGTCACATTTCTCAGCCAAATCTCACCACAGCAGGATTGAACACTCCTGTCTGAGGATTAACTACTGGTTGATAGCCACATTCAGTACTGTCACATTTCTCAGCCCAACCTCACCACAGAGGGATTGAGCACTCCTGTCTGAGGATTAACTCCTGGTTGATAGCCACCTTCAGTACTGTCACAATTCTCAGCCAAACCTCACCACAGAGGGATTAAGCACTCCTGTCTGAGGATTAAACCCTGGTTGATAGCCACCTTCAGAACTATCGCATTTCTCATCCAAACCCCATCACAGAGGGATTGAGCACTCCTGTCTGAGGATTAACTCCTCACAAGGACTAACACTCCTACTTCAAGGTTAATGAAATGGTTGGAAGTTGCTGCTTAATTGTCAACCGAACAGTTCAAAAGTTTATTGAAACCCTTCACCTCAATGTTGATACTTGTAATTTCTTGCACTCAGCAGTTTCCATAAAAAACAGCTCTCATACTAGCAGTTTAGCCAATTAGGCTTTCAGTAAGTTATATCCTTGATTTAAACATGTTTATCAGCACTTCAAGTCATAGGTGCAGGAAGGCAGGATGGACCTCTCTCCTCAGTTCGATGTTTTACTCTGTTTCAGAACCACACCTGGGTGCATCCACAGTCCACAGTCAACCGTCCATGTGACTCTGATACCTTAGTTCCTTCACACCATGCAACCCTCCACATGACTCTGATGCCCTATCTCCTTCACACCATGCAACCTTCCACATAACTCTGATGCCCTTCTCCTTCACCCCAGAAGCCTTGGCTGCAGGAGCAACTTCCATTTTAGTAAAACCTGAGGCAAACAAAACAAAAGTTTGTGACAAACTCTCCACAGGGATATATCAAAATATGGAAAATAACTTCTTAACTAACAAAGTATTGTGTACACCTTTATCATCAGTGCATTTATAGCATTAATACAGGCCACAAAAGCTCTCATCACAATGAAAACAATCAGATCAATCTGAAGCCAAGATTACAACATTGTTGGTTTACGGGAAACAGATCATCATTACCTCATTTGTAACTTCTTCAACATTTGTCAGATGCAGATCTTCATCCTCAATATGAACATCAAATTTTCTTGGTAAGATTTCTGAAATAATTGAATAGACATAGAAGCCACAAGCACATCCAAATGTTACAGTGAATGTGCTGAAAAATTTAAGAACCAATAATAATCTGAGATGTGTCACGAATGGGCAATGTTTGGTGTGCGTGCACTGTTATAATGAGAAGATTTACATACATTTATAATATATTTTAAATCAATTTCTCTCAACAAAGTGCTTTCTTTACCTGTCGGCTCATCCTCATTTAAAACAAGCTTCAAGGACACCATCTCTGAGGAAGGATCATAGTTAATGACAGTTCCTTCCTGTAAACAGCAAAATAACAGCACGTTAGCCTTTCAAGACTTATGGTTGATGTAACATATTGATGAGTTTCTTCAGCAAGTTATATTCCTTGCTGTGTTAAATGGTCAGATATGCTATCACTGGCATGCATATTAATTTATTAATTACTGATTGGCGTTTTATGCCGTACTCAAGAATATTTCACTCATATGCATGGTGGGAGAAACCGGACAGAGTGTGCAGGAATCCCACGACAACAGATAGCTGGCAGACCTTCCCATGTAGAACTAAAGAGGAAGCCAGTATGAGCTGGATTAGAACTCATGTCGACGGAATAGGCGAGAGGTTCCTAGCTGCTACACTAGCATGCTAAGACAAGGAGGTCACTACTGACATGTAAATGTTTTATACATGTACAATAAATTTACACGGAATAACAGAATTCACCGAAAGACTAAATAAAATGATGATTTGGCCTTCAAATCAGGTTTGAAAAAGAAATATAGTGCAGTGTACATTGCAACAAAGAAGTGCAAGTTTGCAGCACCAGCTTTTAAGAATTACGCTTAATATGTGTATCCAGTATGTCATGGTACCTAGCAAGCCTGACCAGGAAGTCTGCAAAACACTAATGTCGCCATTTACATGCAAATTCCTTTTTCAGTTTAAGAAAAAGACATCTGAAGCAGTATGGGCCTTGAGTTTTTCAGTCATACTCTACACAGGCCTCTCGGTAAGCCAGAATTCTCAGTCACTGTGACACTGGATGTACATGAAATATGTCAACTACACGACTCTTACCTTATACGCTGATACTTCAGGGCAGTAGTCTGTGGTTAATTCTAAAATCTGTTACAGAATAAATCAGGAGAATTAGCCAACGTATCTCAACAAATGGCATACATAAAGCATTGTGTGAATAATCCCCGAATCCCTGGTTAAACAATATGTAATTTACAGTAAATGCACAAAGATGACTTGTTTCAATCCACAAGTCATTTCTAAAAACCAAAATGTGTCAGCACGTCATCTTAATCAAGCAATAATCTAGTAACAAACCTCTCTACAGGGTTAGCCCAGTGAGGTAATGAACATTTATTACATGAGTGGCAAAACATGCCAGACTCATATATTCTTGATATCCAGGCACTTATTCTGACTTCATCTGGAAATGAAAGTATATGTAACACAATTATCTACTTGTTTACCTATACAAAGTTTGTGCCATATGTTAAAGATACACGTACCTACTTCGGAAACATTCATCCACAAGTGTACCACTAGTTCAATTAAATTAAATGTTAAGGTGTATTTTCAACAATTTCTAATATTCACCTGCCACAGGCAAATATCAGAAATTACCTAAGAGCTACTTCAGTGTCAATAATTGTGTGTCTTAAAAGCAGGATAAAATGATAAGGATCGATATAATCTGCTTGCATAAACTGTAGAAAAAACTGCATTGTATTAAAACCGCTATTGTTAGTTTCGGAGGATAATACGGAAACAAAAGTTTCACCCATCGCTGACTTATAGCTGCAAATGGACTCATACATTCAAACGCGAATGACACATCTACATGATTAATCATCACATCAGGAAAATTTTACAGAAACTGCCAAAGACCTTGACAATATAGTGTTATTCATCGTAAATATGTTTTAACCATGCAGGGATTCATACACATTGATTTAAGACCCCTGTATTTGGTGGTAAAATTTAGTTAAAACTGAATAATGGGGTTAACAAAACTCAATTCTGTGTTTCTCTAATGCAAATACTCAAATTTTTAGATAAAAACTGGACTGAATGGTTGACTTCGATCGTAAATGGCTGCATCCACGACAAGCTGAAGTGGTCAAGCGTGTGATGGCTGACAAGGGTTGAGTGCATGACCCCAAGCCATGTTGCTCCCCTCACCTACAGTATTCACAGACAGACCATCACAGAAGGCAAATAGGGAGTAGGCAGCTGTTTGAATCCATTACTGAATCTACTCCTTAAATTTACTCTTGGTAATTTAAATTAGTTAACTGACAGATGGGTGTACACTTCTGTGGGCAAGTAATCATTGTGACAAATTGAAATTGACTCATAAATATCTTAAAATTTGTAGGAAAGGGCTTAAAACAGAAAATTTTTACTTCAAACCTACGTCATCAAAAAATCCCCAAGAGTGACCCCTTTTTAAGTTGGCATCAAACAATCTGTTCTTTCCAGCTTGAGACCCCCACTTGAGCCCATTGTTTTGGCACAAGAAATGTACTGTTTGGGACATCCCATATTGAGCAAAAGGGTAAGTCAGATATAAATGGAGGATAATTTGCCAAAGAAACTGTAATGGATAGAAAATGTATCCTTTTACTGATACATTGTTGCCACGTGAAAACCATACAAGAGGTATTTGAAAGGGCAGGTGCATTTTCCAAATTAATCTAACAATTGACAACTGAACATGGATGGTTTATAACGGTTTTACTGTATGTCCCTGATCAGGATAAGTCCTGTCTTTGTTTTTTGCATATGTTGTATATTTTTGATGTAATATTTCTTTCCTTCTTTCTTTCTTTTAATACAACAACCAACATCTGAACATGCATAACTATGATTCATACCTTATATGCAATCTTGTCTCCAGATCGTGGTGGGCCAGTCAATAAGGGAAACTCTTCATACAACTTCACCACAGGAATAAGGTCAGTACATCCATTGAGCACATTTATCTTCTCCTCAGCAGGATTCTGAGAGACAAAACATCAAAGCAGGAAGATGAACACATACAGCATTAAGCAGGAACGAGTAAATGATTCATTCAGCATTGGGCTTAAAGCACCATTGCCGGTGTTTCAACGCAGGAAAGTGGCACAGAGAGATTAATATTCTGACTTTAGTACAACTGGAAGTACACCGGAACAGGCTACAAAATCATATGCCTTCCTCTTTGATACAATATAATTGTTACAACCATAAATTCTCAACACAGGAAAAGAAATAAAATGACATATTCTGGTCTTTCAGTGTCACAAAAATAACAAATCTTTGCTATGTCTCCATAAACGTTGACACTATTTTGCAGATGTGTCTAAACTAATTTATTCCACGTGTAGTTAATAATTCTAAGAAAAAAAAACATATCTTGCATGTTTATTTTTTCACCACTATCACCACAAAACTGTGCTGTCTACAAAACTGTGCTGTCTACAAACCTGGATGATAACGGACTTGTTTGTGGCTGTGGTTGCCAGCTGTTGGTCTTTGGTCAGCTCTGGAAATTTCCATTTCCGTTTTCTAGTAAACACAGATGTTCCATTTGTAAGGGTTGTCTCTCTTACAGATATATTATTCCTACTGCCGTGCCATTTAGTATTTGCTTGATGTATGCTTGAATCAGTCTCCTCATTTGAACCATATATCCCCTCTGTATATGAACAATACTGAGACTCTCTCATAGACACGCCATTGTCATTTATAACCATTTCATCTTCAGAGTTATCTCCCCTGACCCCTTCATCCTGATTATTCTCGGACTGAGACTGGGACTGGTCATCTTCCTCCTCAGAATCTCCAAAGTGTTTATGTGTATTCAAGACTTTCTGGTTTTTCTTCCACTTGGCTGGCGGGGTGACTTGAGAAATGACCGTACAGCCCACACTGACATCAACAACAGGACTCTCAAGTGTTTTCTTCCTCTTACGACGTCTTCGTTTGTTCTTCTTCTGATTGTCTTTTTCAGAAGATGGTGAAGATTTGTCCAGTGTTCCATTCTGCTCATCACAAGGTTGTTTCAATGGCTCAGTTGACTTGTGTCCCTGATTATCAACAACATCAGAGTGATTCTTTTTTATCTTGACTGGGTCTGTTTTGCCAACTTCTAGGTGGAAGTCTACAGAGGCATTTCCTCTACCATCATCACATTTTGCTGTCTCTGAAGTTATGCCTCTGTTATTACTGGCCTTTTCCAGCACATCATTTTTCTTGCCACTATTGCCCTGTACTTGCTCAATGTTTTTTCTGGCTTTATGGGCTTTTTTCTGTTTCTTGCATGTAGACACACCATCTTGATCCTCCAAACCTGAAGCTTCATCTTTACTCAGTCTCTCTGTAGAATCTTCCTTATGCCTTTTCTTCTTCGTCTTTTTCTCCCTCTTTGTTTCCGTCACAGGTTGGTCACTGGTCTGAGAGGTCGGATCAGGACAAGAGATCCACGTTTGTGAATGATGCCCAGCTTCTGCAGATTTCTGCTGCAAACTTGCCTTGGAACATTGATCATCGTCAGACCTACAAAGCATTGAATCACAATATTGGAGATCACAAACGAATGAAGAAAAATTATTCAGATTTGAGGGTTCCTAAACTTCAACAAACTAAATGTCTTCCTTTCTTATATTATTCATTCAATTATCTTTCAACACTTAAATCTCTTTCACTGATTACCAGGTTTATGAATGGGGTAACTGGAGTGCCCTGGGTAAACCACTGACCTTTACCAACAGCCTTGCCCATACCTCAATTTAAAGCCATGGCCAAAACAGCAAGAGCTGGATTCAAACTTACCCCATCATTAATCAATGGCTTGAGCTACCAGCCATGTGCCTTACATGAGATTTGAGTAGGAAACATGTGGGGCACCAGTTTGACTGCTGATTAAAAAGTTTGAACAGATGGATTATTCTAATTGGTAGAGTCGGCCGGGTTTGCTGGTGTCAGTTTGGACACATCTGACAACAGATGACTGGAATTCAGTGTATACCAATCATTAGGAGTTTGAGTTGTAAAAGTAAGTGAAATTTTCCATGTGGAGTTCAATATGACCAGAGCCAGGCTCTACACTTTGGAGGTTGGCTATAGTTTGGGCTGCATCTAACAATGCTAAGGCTAGAAATTTCCAAAAATGTACCTTGAGTGTAGTAACGTGTTCTGGGCATTTCAAATATCCTTGCGTGGCCTCAGTGAAAATTACAGCAAATTACCCAGCAGCCTCCAACCAATATGGTCGCTGTGAGTTCCAAATCCAACTCCAAATCCAACATATGTGGGAAGGTCTGCCAGCATCCTGCGGATGGTCGCAGGTTTCCTCCCAGCCTTGCTCGGTTTCTTCCCACCATAATGCTGGCTGCCATCGTATAAGTGAAATAGTCTTTTATATCATAAACACCAATCAAATAAATAAATCAACCCATAAATCAAATGTCCTTGTAAAAAAGTTGTGGGTCCCCACGCTAATAACCATGCTATACCCTAGGCTTTATAAAAAGGGAAGGAAATGCCGGCCGGCCTAAACCCACCTCAACTACACTGAACTGATAACCATTCTGCAGCCAATTTTGACACACGATCATACTCTGTCATTCATTTGTTCAGTCCAAACATATTTTCCCATGAGACACAATTTGGCCTGATATGGATATTAGGCCACTTCTCTTGAAAATAACAGTGATTACTATCCCATAATGCAACAACCTGCCGTACTGGGAGATGTAACATGTGGGAAAAAAGGTCAGATTCCACATGTGGCATTGATGACATACTGGCCTCATCTGGACCTAGATCATGTACATAGCTGTTGGTCAAGGTGCATAATGGGATGCTAATCTACGTGACTTGCAAGAGAAGAGGTTTAATACCCACGTCAGACCGATGTGTCTCTGTTACGTGTAACCAGAGTGGGGTTTAATGGTCCTTTCAGTTTCACAGAGGGAAACAATGCTGACTTGCTTGTGACTATGATCTTTATTTCTTTCCTCTGATTTTGCATTTGGACTGAGCTCATTTGTATGTGTAAGCAAACCTGGAAGAATAACAGATACAAGCATAGAACAAACCAACTGTGTTTGGCGACGCAGCAGCCATGTCAAGGATAATCATGTCAAATAACCTGACAGCATACCAAATTAGTCACATGTTATATCCACTAATAAATTATTGTACATCACACTGCAGTTATGGTATATACCAGAAATACTCATTACTTCCGTTTCTAGCTAAGTATACCAGTTGTAGACTTACATTTAACCATATGGCAGCAGCCATGTCATAGATACTGTCCCAACCAAAATGGGCCTTGTACACACGGATGTTGTTAAAACCTTCTCTTTTCATATAACAATAGTGTTCAAATGATACTACCACTGGAATAGTCACAATAGTGTACACACAAAAAAATACTATTACACATCTAACACAAATACAAAACAGTTGTGAGAACTTGTACATTTTCAATATGAAACATACCGGCCTGGATAGCACAGTCGGTAGAGCGTCTGCTTCAGGACAGTAAAACCAGGATCAACCCTGGGTCGAGTCACACCTAGACTTTAAAAGAGAAAGTTGTAACTTCCTCACTTGGTGTTCAGCATGAAGAGGATAGTGCAACGACTGGTTGACCTGTATCAGTATAATGGCTCAGACGGGGCGGCTTACTTACCTTTGGTAAGTAGTCTCAGTGAAGCAGCACTAGATAAAAGAGCGGTGGAAATCCGTCCTGCGACAAGGAGGAACATTACATACACCATATGGATTCCTTGGTCATCATATGACTGAAAAATTGTTGAGTATGACATTAAACCTCAAGCACTCACTCACTCACTCAATATGAAATAGCTTCTCACCCCGAAGTAAACACTGTCTATAAAGGATTATGCAATTTGTGCTATCTAACCCTGTGGCGCCTTACCCTGTCACGTAGGGGACAAATATGCATAGGATGGATGACAGAATTAGTGTGTTAGCTAGCATCTGGGGAGGATATGTGCTTCAAAATTGGCAGCAGAATGCTTCTGTTGAGGTGGAGTTAGACAAGACGCCATCTCCAACCTTTACTTTTTATATGGTCCAGGGTACAAGATGTAGCATGATAGCCCCAGGTGGATATTCAAACTGCTCTCTTTATACTTGGTTGGCAGCATATCATAGCCATTTCCGACCACGTTCGATTAGGCCTTTCTAAATGATGTCTGCATTCCAAGACAGGTGGTAAACTTGAACAACATGAACAACTTGGTCTGATCCAAAACTGTGAAGCCAAAAGGCTGTGATCCACAGTTTTGGACTTCAGACAGTGCTCAGAAAGGACTTAAGGAACATGAGTGAGTGAGTGAGTTCTTGGAGTTTAACATCGTACTCAACAATTTCTCAGTCATATGACGACCAAGGAATCCTTAGGGTGCATGTACGTGTAATGTGCCTCCTTGTTGCAGGGCGGATTTCCACCGCTCTTTTATTTAGTGCTGCTTCACTCAGACGACATACCGAAGGCAAGTAAGCCGCCCCGCCCGAGCCATTATACTGATACGGGTTAACCAGTCATTGCACTATCCCCTTCATGCTGAATGCCAAGAGAGGAAGTTACAACTTCCTCTTTTAAAGTCTTAGGTGTGACTCGATCAAGGATTGATCCTGGATCTACCGGTCCCGAAGCGGACTTAACGAACATGAACATTGTCATGAAATGGTGTATGGTTTACCACAGGTTGTTGCTGTGGCTATGAAATTCCGCCTGTCAAGTATAAAGTAACGAGGTGAAATAGCCGCCTGGGATATTGGTAAGGATTACTAAGGACTAATCTGGTAGTTATACATGGGCCCGTAGTATATTCCATTTTTTTCTGATGGTTATATTGATACTTTGGTTGTTGAGCTCTGTGAAATGGGGAAAAAAAGATTTAATACCCATTTGCCCTATTTCAGACAAATGATGCAGATGCACACCTTTAATAAGTCAAGTAACACTTACTGAACTCGTACGACATCCCCATTCTGTAACACATCTATCGACTCCCAAGGTGGTAGCAGGAAATTAGCCAATGTCAGCTTAAAACAAAATGAATTCGTGTTTGGAAATTTATCTCGTATGACTTCTGCTAGGTCCGATATAGTTTTCGTCGTGTGCTTGTTCACGAAGAGCCAGCTTGGTTCATGACAATCTGATGAAAACCGAACCCGAATTCGCACATGTTTCTGTGAAGAAGCCATCTTCTTGTGTATGGTTGTTATAAATATGGGAACAGTTTCAGGGTCTCTATTTTAATGCAGAAATATGTGGAAGAAAGATGCAAACAGAAAACTTTTACGCAGAAAAAATATCAAAAAACTAATGTAAGCCTATTTAAATATTTTTCCAAGACAGTTTTTTGAGATTTAGTTTTAGTAAAGCAATAAATGACACAAGAGTGAAAAAATTGTTTTCTGTACTTCGTTTTCGTCTTTATGCTTTCTGTCTAGTTTTACCACAATTGTGCTACGCGCGGCTACACAATTTGGCGGGAAAGGTGATGTTTTGATTGAATACAACAATGCAAAGATGTCTAGAACTACGTGTAATCTGTTTGATAACCTTGATGAGCCAGGATACTGGAGGAAAGTATACTCCTTTTATGATGAAGTTCTGCGTCTGAAAGCCGATAAAATGAAGCCGGAGAAGAAAAAAGACCTAATAGAGCTTGACAAGTGGTAAGCAGAGCTCTCTAGTCTTATAAGGAAGTTGTATGTCTACCCTAACTCGTTTTCTTATGCTGGCCTAGCGTGGTTGGAGTCTCGACGTGTACACTGTTAATTTCGTACTCAACGAAGGTCCAGGCCGATTGTCTTTGTTATTGTGTTTGTTGTCTTTAGGTTGGTGTCTTTTATTTGCGCGAGACTTGTTCGATAACAAAGACAATCAGCCTGGACCTTCGTTGAGCACGAAATTAATATTGTAACCATTGAGACTCCAACGACGCTAAGCCAGTACAGGAAAAGGAGTTGGAGTCTTGTATCTACCATAGCTCTACATAGCCTACCTCTACACCTTTATAAGGGGCTGAATTAACATTTAATGGATAATTATTGATATCAACAAATGAATTAGTGATGTCAATTATTGAAATAGAGATGTTGATAACTTAATTAGCAGTACCAGTAACAATAAATAGTGGCATTTATTGGAAGTTTTATCAGAACCAAGTAAAACAAATGAAATTTGTCAAATTTATGTTACACTAACAGGGTTTTGTACTAGTTCCTGTATTGCTCATACTACCGTGACCCGTCTTGAGCACCACACAGTTGGCTCCATTAATTGCTGACCTACATAGGTGAGACCGCCCTGATTCTGCTGCCTTTCAGTCTCGATGGCTGACCCTTGCTACGTCAGCCACAGTAAATACAGACATTTTCTCTCAGCCTCTTTTTCATAGCAGTGTAGAGGGAGCAGTGATTTCCATTGAAGCAATCAGGATTTAAATGATTTATCGATATCAATAAATTTGATATCGATAAATTTATTGATATCGATGAGTTATTTATCCATATCGATAATTTTCGATTAAATGTTAATTTGGCCCCCTTACACCTTCACTAATACCATAGGATAGAGCTGTACAACATTGTATTTGATTCTCTTTGAGTAGTGCCAGAGTTCTGCCAACTTTCAACTCAGGCACTTTTCTTGTGTTTCCTGCGAAAGTACAAACCTGCACAAATATGCACATACTACAGTTTCAATGAGGTAACTTGCATACTCCTGGCTGGGTGGAGAAGAGAAGAGCCAGGGCTACATTTACACGTATCTGAGTTCACTTCACTATCATCATAAATGTCCACGCTAGGATAATTCATCAAGCTATAGGCCTGTTGTAAAGACAAAGTTGTAACCTGTGCTGAAAGCAGATTCACTTCTCATCATTCTTCAATGAATTGTCTTAGCACTGTAGATCAAATACATGTATGTTTATACCACTGCATGCTACACAGGTATAGGGTGGACCATGCTATATATAAAACACAACAAATCGATCTTTTAATTTGATGCAATTAAGAGCCTGTGAAACCAAGGGAAAAAATGGCTGTTGAACTCCTATTGATAGGACTTCTTCAGTTGTTTCTATTCCTGGGAGGACTGCAAGGTGGCAGTGACTGAGTTACATGTCCCAGAAATAGGGGAAATAGTATAGTTGTTTGTGTGATCTGTATGAAATACTGACATGTACGGGGATGTCTGTCACCACAAAAAGTCTTAGAAGACTTTATGAAAGAGTTTATCAAAAAATTAATTCACTGAAATTATGAGTGAAGATGTGCTCGGTTCATTCAGCTTTCTAGTATGCTTAGGTTGTGAACCACTATGTTATTAGCCAACATATAGCATTTATGCATGAGCACCACCATTTGGATCCAGCTTAAGTCCTGCACATGTATATCCTTTTTTGTGTCAGGTTCCAAACTGAACTGCCAGAAGTCATAGGGTCTCGAAAGGAGAAGTTCATAAACAAGGCAGAGCTGTGTAAAGTGATGAAATGGAAATTGACAGTAAGTGTATATATGTATGTCTATTGGAAGAGCAGAAAATCACAACAAACTTTTGACACGCCATACTCTAGAATTTTCCACTTATGCCATGAAGATCAGATTTGTGCAGAGATTGAGGTAAATGCTAAGACCTTTGGTAGTTATCAACAAATATTCCCATGTCTGAAATACAGACTTGGGGTTTTTGTGGGATACAGGTGGTCTTCAACAAACATAAGAATTTCAAAATTTCTCCACGAGCACGATTTACCATTTATTATCACCAAGTGTTTTTCCATGGCTGGGAGTGCCATTGCCCCACCCCGTCGGCTCCTAACAAAAATATTTTATCTGCAAGAATGTTGTGTTTTAAGAGGTGTCAGGGCTAATGAATAATGTTTTCTGATGACATTGTATTCTTGTGTCCAGAGGTTAATAGCCCACTGAGATATCAGATATGTAAGGTGTGTAACTCCCAGTAAAGCAAACAAAATAAAGTTATTATATATTGATCTCTTACATACTGTTAATTGTTTCAGCGCGGCAAGTTCCGCCCACGGTTAACACAGATGGTAGCTGAAAACAGTGAAGATTTGGTCAAGGAGAGCAGCAGAGAGGCATTCAAAAAGCTTCCAGATGTGATAGGAGCCATCAGCTGTCTGACTGTTCTAAAGGCTGTGGGGCCAGCAACTGCTTCAGGTGACAGTTCTAAGATCTTATCCGTATTCACTGATGATAATGATTTGGAATGCCTTTGAGAAAGTTTTTTGTGGATTTCTGTGACTGTCAAGACATTTTTGCCTTTTTTTGCATTTTGAAATCATATATTTAGCATCATGGGAAAGCTAGGTTTTTAACAAGGATGTTTATAGTGGTTTGTGGGAACTTTTTATGTTACAAAAAGTTATGACTTTGATATATTTGCTTTTCAATGATCTCAGACCAGAAAGTCATGCATGTCCCTTTAACAAGGGAGTATGGTGAGCCATAGGGCCTACATGCCACCTTGAGACTGATGTAAGCAAGTAGATCTAGCTGTAATTTATATGTGCCAAGTAATAACCACATGAAATTAGTCAAGCACCCACACATTCAGATTGTGATGTTAAACACAATCTACTTATGGTTTCGATAATATAATATTGTAACATATGTGAAAGTTGCATTATGCTATAGTTATTGGTCATATTTTGTTACTAGCTGTTTTGGCGGCAGGCTGCCCTGATGAAGTACCGTTCATGGCTGATGAAAGCATGCTGGCAATCCCTGGACTACAACCCCTCCAGTACACTCTTAGCTTCTACAGGACCTATGTGAAAGAGGTTAGCCAGATCAGAAAATCTTTAAACAAAAAAGGTAATTTTTTAATTTTGAAAATGAATACCTGCCTATGTCATCATGATGTTGTTGTAGAGTTTTAATAATCAAGGCTCAAATGGGGACCTACTTTTTTGTCTCCTGAGGTATATTTATGCAAATTATTATTTTTGTCTAGACCTGTGTATTATTGCTTTTGAAATTTTCAGAAATTGAGTGTTTTATCACCGTCAGCATACTCCGCCAAAGGGTTCATATTGTCACAGTGTCTGTCTGCGTGCACAATGTGATAACAGTGGCAGTCAGTATGGTTGAGATAAGATTTCATATTTGGTATACAGGTTGATATTGAGGTGAAATACATGTTCATATGTTTCCAATTTAAACTTTACTATTTGTATCAAATTTCCAATTTTTGTCACAAATAAATAAAACAGTAAACAGATGTTTATTAGCATGTTCTGTTTTACCTGATTATCTTGCATGTTCTATTTCTAGAGTTTCACAGGTGCAAAGCTCTTAACTTGCTAGGATTGTGTTTGTCACACTCACTTTCTGTTCTCAGATTTATTGCTAAGGCTGTTGCTTAATGCTGTACTCAGGATGTTCGCATCTGTACAAGAGAATTTAGTTCTGTGGATTGGACAAACCAAACTAGATACAGTAAAACATTGCTCCTCTGTGGGTTATAGCACAACAATAAAATAGATCTTGTGTTCTTTTGCATATTGTCGCTTTTGTGCACTTTTCAGATGATACAAAAGATTGGACAGCCAACAAGATACAGTTAACCTTGTGGACCTATCATCTTGGTAAACAATTAAAACCTGAACTTTTCACAGAGAAGGGCACAACAGTGAACTGTACCTCGTCAAGCAAGAGCAACACCATAAAACCTTCAGATACACTTACACAGGATAAAGTCGGAGAGGAAAAGTCTAGAAAAGTCCGAAAGTCTGAAGACGAAGGAAGGCAAAGACTGCCCTTGAAGAGAAAGCGCAAATCCTAATACTAGGCAATTGAACTGATGATACATTTTCAGGGGGAGATATTTCACAATAGCCATGCATTTTGTGAAGGACAACATGTGCAAATCTAGGGATCATGGTCATGGATGTAATTATTTAATAAAGATGTTCTTGAAAACAGTTATTGTAAGTGTTCAGTCTCATCATCATTTCATGAATATTTGCAGCTAAATGGCTATTTGTGATGATGTAGAATTCAATCAATGTTCTCTCCCTCTGACTGTGTGGTTGCTTGGTGACGCTAAGCAGTCGACGGGTCGCATGTGGCCATATTTGCAGTCTAACATTCATTCAAACACCTTGTCTGGCAGCAATATTGTGTTCATATCTGTACATCACATGTGGGAAAGTTCATCCATATAACTTGCCAGAGGTCGGTGGTTTACCAAAGACACTTCATTTTTTTGTCCTGGAATTTATTGGAATTGTGGTGAAAATTCTTGAATTTCTATTAACCCTTTCTTCGTTATTTGATGCGCCCTTGTCTAGGAGGTTTCACTGTAATACTCTCCTCTTTAGGAGTGGATTGGTTTCCTGACCTGTGTATTCACCGGCCTGGCATGGGAATATAAATAACTGCAAGCTATGTGCATGGAGTCTGAACGGGATTTGAACTCGCATCTTTATATTAAAAAGTCCAGCACCCTATGAATTGAGCTGTAAGAAATCTCTCTTGCTGCTCTATGAAAATCTTGACCTGTAAACATGTAATTGTAACAGGACTATTTTTTTTTTCTCACATGGTCAGTCCATCTAATAAACAACATACCGGTACTCATATATTTACTTTTCCAAAATGCTGGTACAGAAATATAATATTCTGCTTTCAGCAATACTAATATCTGTCCCAAAAATTAGAGTGAGTGCTTGGGGTTTAACGTCATACTCGACAATTTTTCAGTCATATGACGACCAAGGAATCCTTAGGGTGCATGTATGTGTAATGTGCCTCCTTGTTGCAGGATGGATTTCCACCATTCTTTTACTTAGTGCTGCTTCACTGAGACGACTTACCGAAGGCAAGTAAGCCGCCCCGCCCGAGCCATTATACTGATACGGGTCAACCAGTGGTTGCACTATCCCCTTCATGCTAAATGCCAAGCGAGGAAGTTACAACTTCCTCTTTTAAAGTCTTAGGCGTGACTCGATCAAGGATTGATCCTGGATCTACCGGTCACGAAGCGGACGCTCTACCAACTGTGCTATCCGGGCCGGTCCAAAAATTAGAAGAATTAGGGTCGGTTGGTAGGGATTTTTTTAAATTCTGGCGAATAACAAAGATAGGGATTTTAAAGAAATTAACATTGGGAGGAAAATAAAAAAAGAAATTCCATTAAAAGCCTTATAAACATTTCGGAGAAGAAACAAATTTTTAATGATGGTCTGAATGCTGTAAATTTTCTAGGGATGGAGGAATTCACCTGCCTTTGATAAGTTACTGCACGGTGAACTTGCCCTCATATCACAGACTATGCTAATGGTCACACGAATGGATACTAATTAACTATTCCAGGTTGGGATTGAACCCACGCCTTACATGATCGAGCCATTGAATGGCAAACACCTTTAACCAATAAACCTGAATTAACATAAATATTAAAGTATCTGGTGGTATCTAAAAAAGTAATGAGGTGAAATTTTGCTACATATCATTAATGGTTCTTTTTATCTTCGTGTATTCCAGGTCTATAACTTACTCTTACAGCCAATATCATCTGTGTGACCATACAAGTCTCAGAGGATGACTGTGCAGCCACCAGTTCACATTTTTAGTGGATGACAAAGCAATGACCTACCACAGGATAGATAGACATACATGTATGTCATGTTGATCACGCTGGTGATGTTGATGTGTACGGTAGGGCTAAATCATCCAGTGGGTTCAATCCTTTCTTCCTTGATTCCCACTCTCACTGTTCATTGGATCTTGGTGACAATAAGCTGTTCAAAGCCAGTTGTCTTCCAGCAACACAAAATCAGGAGAACCTGGTTAGGCCATACCAAAGACCTTAAAAATGCTATTTGTTGCTGTCTCGCTACATAGCACAGGAAAGTTAGCGCAAGGTAACTGGTTTGCCCGATGTCACTATAATGTTACTGGGTGGGCTGTCATGTCTAGTGTCTTCATCATGATACTTCAGTGGCGGCAGCACATTGGTGGCATGGACTCGCAATGTACACCCAACTAATGACTCCTCGTCATGTGCGCATGACTGAAATATTGTTAAGTACGATGTTAAAGCTCAAGCATTCATTCATTCATTTTGCCATCAACATGGTGTCCATAGCCGCCCGTCTCATAATACACGAACTCGCCAAAGTTCAGTGGTTTAACACTTTCATTAACTTGTAGGACTAACCACCGTTGTATAATTGAAAATAAGTTTGACATTAAACACCAATGAAATGTACACATCGATTGGTCACAGAATTATGAGTGGAGGCTCCTATATTATCTGCTACTTAGACAAAAGTCCGATATTTCTCCTGTATTTATATTGAAAACCTTGTATGTTTTCTCCTATATATTTGCTGAGAGGCACTGTTTGCTGTAATAATTAAATAAAATTCTTTTCATCATACTTCAAATCCTAGATTGGTAATTCCACAAAGCGAATAACTCTCGACAGCAAAATTATTGAGTAAGTTAGCAACTGCCTATGGTTTTAATGTCCATGCTACATTGTACACATAAATGAGAACACTGTCAAGATCATATGCAAGGCTCCAGAAACTAGGTTTTCTAGTTTGGACGCCTCAAAAGAAGGTTGTGATTATTTTCCTTATTCTGTAAAATCTTGTGATTAAAACAAATTCAAACTATAAATTTGATCTTAGACGGGCTTCTGTCACCTGAAATACTGGTCAACCAAACTATCTAACAGGATATAAGACTTTCTTTTTTTCACTGCTACCTGTTGTCATATTTGTATGTGACCCCAATTTATAATGTGGAGTAACTCTCTAAATGTCACGACCATGTAACAACCTAGCCAGCAAGAACTGGTTATGGCCAATACCTCATCAGTAAGACCCAAGCATTTGGGGTGTAATAAATTTATTTTTTTTAATCAACCAACATCCTTCCCAAATGATGGTGCAGTGAACAATGCCTTTTTCCTTCCAGTTTTCCAAGAGAGATATACAGGTATGTTTACCACCAGACATAAGCGGTACCTGCTCCAATGGTTACTGAAGTGATGTGTATTCTGTTGTCGCAAATGCCCCCAGGTAACCACTCTGGCTTTCTTGGCTGCCTTTTGACACAACTCTAGCCGATGTGCTGTGCTAGCGCCTTCCATCCGCGACCCCCATAATGCACATCTTTGTGACACAACTCGTAGAAAGCCAAACCGGCGGATGTTATCTTCCTCATGAATTTTCCCACGTATTCCCCTTCGACCTTCCGTTCAAGCCAATCCCATCTCCAGATGTTTTTCAACCCCTTGTCCACTGTACGCGCATCAAAATCTTTATCTGATCGATCCACGATACTCCGAGACGTTGCCGCCATTTTTGACCGGGCTGGCTCTGCTTCTGCCTTCGAATAATGGTATCTTGTTCCTGATTGGTTGAAACAGTTCGGCTTAATGGAACACATGATCTGACTGGACAATTACAAAATGTTACTACACAGAAAAAAAAAACGGAAAACATGTAAATTAATCGAAACTGAAGAAAGAAAAAGCGGAATTCCGCTAAAAAGCGGAAAAAAATCATGTCTGCAGGTTTTAAGTTGAAATATAACCTCTGACACTTTAAATTTAGCCTCGCCGTCACTGCATGTGCTCCATGTCAACCCAAAACACGAGGAGCACTCCATTAGTTCTGTCGCCATTGGACCAGCTGCACCTACACTGTACATGTAACGTCTTAAGGTTTACGCGGTTTTGACAAAATGATTTTTTCCGTGGTGTTAGCAGTGGTTGGTTATTGGTGGAAACCATTGTCATTCATGATCACTTACCCAACGTTTCAACTGAATTGTCGCAAGATGGGTTCAGTATTCTAGGGGTCTCTCATTACAGAGGATTGGCATTTCAGTTCATAAAGCCAGCAGACTTAATATTTCTATAGCCTATCTGGCATTCAAAGAAGAACTAAGTGGTGGTTAATGACAGAACACGCGTGAAAGTTTTATTTCATGTACGTGTTTTATTTCAGACTTCATGTAACAACTTCACGTACAAAAATCCCCAGGTTACTGTATGTGGACAGTCAGTGGGTTAGTTCCACTGCTCCCCTGCAGTTCCACCCCACTCATTCTGGGTGGTTGCCACAGGGGCTGGGGCAGTTGTTGTGGCTGCTCCAGCAGACCAGTCCTGGGCCTCCGCAGACCAATCCTCTGTGGGAGCGCTGAACGCCGGCTGGATGGGCACTGAAGGTACTGTTGGGGCAGTGTCAGTAGCCCAGTCTGTCACCTCGGGTACAGCAGCTGGCACAGGCGCAGCACCCTCAGCCCACTGTTCTGTAAACTCACCCTCACGCTGCTGGGCACGATCCAAGGCAGCTTGTTCGTCCTTCTCGGCCTAGAACACAGCCCAGACATCAGTTCACATGCTACTTCACAAAGAGTACTTCAGAATATTGAAGGAATCAACCAACATACTAGTATAAATACATGGAAGCTAGCAATAACGGTTACATACCTGACCACATCTGGAAATTTTCTGGAGTAACACACTAATGCTGAGGAAATTAAATTCAAAGGAATGAATTCCTGAAGATATGTAGGTGCACAAGACTTTACGCAATGCCATGTTAACAAAAAGAGAACAGCTTCAGATGACAGAATAAGGTAAGTTTTCACCTCTTCTGGGTCTCTGTAGAAGAAGAGATCCACCATAACATCCCAGGGATGTTCTCGGCTGATGCTTCCTCGCAGACGGAGAACTTCCCGGGCCAAGAGCCACCACATCAAACCGATAGAGTGGATACCCTGCAACAAGGCAAGCCATTACACAGTCACTTTACACCCCACATTATTTCACATATAATGCGATTGAAATTTGGTTCACTTGTGAGGAAATGATTGCATCTTTGTAAGTACAATACAACCCAGTAGAATGAAATTAACTCTACACGAGCAGTGATACTGATCATTACACTTGTTGTCATCCAGCTTTCAAACAATACTTTGTAATATTTATAGGGACTGACAATTTGCATTTCTCCAAGCTGAGAAAACATTTAAACGAATTTTAACTATCCTTTGCCTTGTTTACGCAAGCAGACTGTACCTTGTTGTTGCAAGGGATGGCAATATCAACATAGCGCAGAGGGGAGTCTGTGTTGCACAGAGCAATGACAGGGATGTTGACGTAGGAGGCCTCAGTGACAGGTTGGTGGTCAGTACGAGGGTCAGTGACCACAAGGAGACGAGGCTCACGGAAAGCAGCCTGAAATGTCAAAATCATCAATATACAGTAAGAGCTTCTGTCAAGTTCATTTACAATTAATACAAACAACCTTAACATTACAGTAATAAGAAAAACATGTGACTAATGTTAACAGCAAGCTTGGTCACCTAAGCTTCCATGAACTCTTGGCATGTGAAGAAATTTTTATCTCAAGACCTTAAACCCATAGAGAGGTTGATTTCAGACTTGACAGTGAACTTGGGCAGGATATGCATTTGTTTATTTATTGTTCTACATCATACTCAATTTTCACTTATGTAATGATGGTCAGCTTTACAGGTCAAGGAAACAAAATGCCATGAAAGTACACCATTGACCTTAGGCAAATAACTTTCCCATGATATACATACATGCACACCAAAGACATTGAGGGCAAATGGTCTTCCACAAAAAGGAGACTGCCCAGACCCACTGCGCTGACAACTGCTAGTTACCAGGCCCCGTAAACGGACTGCAGGGGAACCTAGAATTCCCTGTGCTGGTCACTAAGCCCCCTTAAACGGACTGCAGGGGAACCTAGAAGTCCCTGTGCTGGTCACAAAGCCCCCGTAAACGAACTGCAGGGGAACCTAGAATTTCCTGTTCTGGTCACTAAGCCCCCGTAAACGGACTGCAGGGGAACCTAGAATTCCCTGTGCTGGTGACTAAACCCCCGTTAACGGACTGCAGGGGAACCTAAAATTCCCTGTCCACGACCAAGATTGAACTTAAACCTTGAGCATCAGCAATCAGAATCAGGATAAAATATGGCTCACTATGTCCTGCACTTCAGGAAGGCTACAATAAGTGATCGAGAACACTTCTGAATATCCTCTAATGAAAAGCTATCGTTATCACCTACCTGAATCTGATTGGTGAAAGTTCCAGGCGTGAAACGACCAGCAATGGGTGTTGCCCCGGTGTACTGAGCAAACTTCAGGACAGCTCTCTGACCATAGGGACGGGCAGAGATGATACACACATCAGCTGGGTTCTCAATGGCAGCGATAGCGCGGGCAGCCAGCAGGAGCTTCTCCCAGGTTTTTCTCAGGTTGATGATGAACACACCTGCATGGACAGAAAGTTTATGGTTTTTTAACTGACTTGTGTTAAATGTAATACTTGAGGTAAATAATCCGGTGACTGAGAAAAGGAAACCTGACAGAAATAACAGAAAAGCAGCATATCTCAACACGAACTGTACAAACTACCTGAAAGGGTCATATCGGCAAGAACTAGATTTTGGTACACAGAACCCTTAGGTTCTGCAAATTCCATACTGTTGTTCATTGTCACTTTCCAGTCAAAAATGTTTTACACAATGAATAGACCTCACTGTAAAATAAATATTTCGTTTTGCTCTGACAAAG
Source organism: Liolophura sinensis (assembly GCF_032854445.1). Taxonomy (NCBI): domain Eukaryota; kingdom Metazoa; phylum Mollusca; class Polyplacophora; order Chitonida; family Chitonidae; genus Liolophura; species Liolophura sinensis. The sequence goes on from NC_088295.1 coordinate 13,306,057, forward strand.
TGATTTCTATGCTGTTCCCTCGTACCTTTTAAGAATAATTTTTGAATGGTAAACCTCTGTTTTGATGTTGAGCAATCTTTTCACTCGTTTCACATGTAAAGTCGTCCCACGAAAGAAATGTTTTTTCCCGTAACAGACTCAGAAGTTGTCCCCTTCCTTTTCGTGGAAGTCTTTAGTGTGGAGGCGCGTTTTAATACCCGAAATGCTATAAAGATTGCCATGAGCGCAGGCCACTCGTACAAAATGCTGACAGAACAGAGTAAATCAACTTTAACACGTCTTGCCGTTCAGATTTTAAAGGCCCCTCTACCGTATCAACTTAAAACATTTGAATCTCAGCCTTAGCTCGCGGCGAACCATTCCCCATAATTAGACAGACGGCGACCCATGCATAACCCAAACGAGCGTTCGCAGCTTAATCCCAACCCTGTATCATTAACATATTAGATTTCACCACAGCACAAACATACATATCCATCATATGTATTATTAACAAAGTTGTGAAACATGCAGACTTCATATAGAGACAATTTATGTGAAATTTGTTATTGCACTCTGTATTATCTCTGTATTTTGTCTACCTTTCTACAGGTTATGATAGATGTTGATCTGTCCTTACATACCATCAGGTTTACGTTTGTATATGTATGCCTCCATCTGGAAGTCTGTGTTTGTTGAGCCCAAATGGGTCCCACAGGCCAAGAATTTGACCACATCTTCCTCCTTCAGGGCTAGCACATCTAATCCTCCGGACATCTTGCTGTTGATCAAAAAGTTACGGCGACCAACCTGAAAGAGAGAAAAGAAATAATGTATGCCGTCAGAGACAAGAATTCTGGGGGCCTCTTCCCCTATTTGTGGGTGAAGAATCCATGTATTCAGATCTACTATCAAACCCCACTCCCTGGGCAAGCCCTTGTGGTGTTAGCGAATATCTGAATTATTAATGTAGCACAATTTCTACACCCAATGGCCTGGATACGTGGCCAACAGGCTCTAGATTGTGCTGTGTCCAAAAAAATCTCAATCACTAATCTATGTGCAAACATATTGATGGATTCTGGTGGGGATTTTGGTGGGGGGTGGTTAAAGGAAATCTTGGTTGCATGTACTGCAGTTGGTTTGGAGAAGTTGGAAACTTTTGAACATGTGCAAGATCTTTCAGCACACGAGGAGTCAGAACTACAATAAAAACACATTCGTCCTGTATAGAACTCAGTAACATGCTTCCAAATCCCTTACAAATATGCAGCCGCAACAGTCACTGAATTAACATACGTTAGTTGTACCATGCAATTTAGCCCATTTATCGCCACAGTGGTTATATGGGGAAAATATGATTTGGGAGCAAGCTTCCCAGTACGAGACTGCCATGGCGTTAGGTTTGACTCCAAACCAATGTCAGAGAGCACTCTATTTAAAAACTTGATGCAGTTATCTGCCCTTGTCAAAAATGCTGAGGCTGTTCGTACAGCCAATTGCTTTGAGCATCACCAAGTAATCTCGGGCCCACACAGCCAATAATCAATCGAAGTTGAGCTTGTGATAAATCAACAGACAAAAAGATAAAGGACATCAGTGTCTGTTGCCCAAAAATGCATTTCAAGGATGGTGCAAAGACAGCTGCCATCCTTAGTCTGGATGACGTGGGCACCCAACTGTATTTAGCTACCCCTATGCAGCGCTAGCGATCGGCAAAGTTCACAAGAACGTCTACAGCATGGCTAGTCGGAGTGAATTGTGCGCCAGAGCCATTTCTCAAATGCAGAACATTTGTGAGAGGGCTCAAAAAGCGAGATATTATGGAATAACCACTCGTATACGCCACGGAATGAGATAAAAATTGTCATAGGACCATGAAGCCGTCGTCTAATGTAATTCACTTGTCGGACTTTACTGATGACAAGATGGCGAAAGGCTTTGTTCCCATATACCTAATTTGCTATGGATAGCTTCTCAGGTGTGAACAAGACCTTACCCAATATTGAAAGTTCACAGCCTATTTCTTGGCTAAAATGTCTGCAAACTCAAGTCCATGGGGACGTATTTAATGGGTGATTTTTTTTTAACACACGCTATGACAACCTGCCATGGCAACTGCGCTAGATTTCTAAATGGAGCGCGCTCTGACGTCAGAGTAATCTTGGACTAAGGCTTCGATCCTTAAGTGTTTTTTGCTTGAAGCAGCTTGCAGTTGTAGCAACAACCCGAGCTCAAGTGCAAGGTGCATGGACAATCTTCCACCAGGGTAACATTTGCGACCTTGCAGGTGCGTCTAACTAATATTAATAAGTGAAGTATGCTAGTTGTATGCAGTAAAGAAAAAGACTAGATAAAGTAACAGTACTGCCTGCACCTTGTTACTAATTCGTCTCTGATAGCCACTGTAGTTTTTGTTCTCGGTTTAATTTATCGCTGTTATAGAATAACTTCCACCAGACAACTTCAACCTGGGATTAAGAGACGTCTCGTAATCCCTGATTCAACATGCAAATGATGCAGTGTTGTTGTTGTTATCAACACAAACTTGAATGAAAACACTGTTAACAGAAACGTATTTCGCAAAACATTACTCTAAACAAAACAAAAAACATGTTCTCTTCAACAACAGACATAGTGTGTCGAGATGTAAATAAAGTCTCTCAGGCAAATCATTTTCCGAGTGATCGGAGCTACCAACGTGTGCTGATGCCAAATGGAGTTCCGACAGAAAAGGAAAGCGTCAGCATGGGTAGGTGGGTTTTACGATTCTCAAGCAGGGGGTCCCCACTCAGTACGCATGAACGGAAAACAACATGTAACACGTGGGGTAGAATGTTTACTCGGAGTCAAGACAGTTTACTTGGCTGTCAAGAGAAAATGAAACTGTGGATATTATAAAAAAAAGTTTCCCAGTGAACCACCAGAATAGTGGATTGATGAACACTAGAACAACTGACAAGGCTCACTGACAGGTTCCATGGACAGTTTTAATAAACACTTCACGTGAGTTGGGTTAATGTGGTGTCAGAGACAGATACGTCAGGCTATTGTGTATCTTCACAAACTTAATAGTAATATGTCCATTGACTCGTGATTAATACATCATTGCTACTTGTTACATTTTTATGTATCATAAAAGTTTTATTCTTAGAAGACAGTATATGTAGCGTAGGTGTGTCTAATTCGAATAAACTCAAACAGATTTTTATAATGTTGCATTATATAGGGCAGAGTGGTTTTCCAGGGAACATTTCCATTTTGATCTTTCAACAAATTGCTACAGTCAGCATATATTGATGAACACAGTTACTATAGACTGAAAATGACTGACTTATCTGATCTCTTACAGATAGGTTTATATCCTTGATAGAATGCCTCTGGTAATAAATGGAAAGGTTTTGGGCAATTCACCTCTGTCTCTGGCCGAGTTTATGCAAGACTACCCCCATTTCAAGGTAATGGCTATATGAGACCTTGACAAGCATAATTTTTGGGTGATCAGAAGTTCCACTGCCATGGCAGTTGAGGACAAACAACTAGACTGGAAGTTGTAGAGAATACATGTATAAAGAACAGAAAGCATTGAATTTTGAAAATTGAAGCAGCCACTACCCAGTTCAGTATGTTCTGGCAATATCATCATGCTAAAAGAACCTTGAGCAGTTACAGTGAATGTACATACCACAGCCTTAAGAAATAAAAAAAAGAAGCAATGGAAACTAAATAGATGCAGTAGAAATTAATGTTAATCTGATATAAGTATTAACTGCATGGCTAATCCAGCTAAGGCATTGTTACTCAACATATTTTTTTTGTTCTTATTTTGCTGACTAAAATGGCAGTTATTGCATGTCTTGTTACTTTTTTTACAGTTGCTGAATTTACCATTTCTGTGATTGTTTTAGGAGTCATCAAGTGAATTATGCTGTCAAAGTAAGAAGGAGATTGGCCCTCTAAATTACTTTACATAGGACAAAGAGAGATGGGGGCTACAGCCCCTAAGGATGTAGGTACATAAGTTTGGGGGAGGAGTTATTACCTTCAGGGTGTGTCAAAATGTATAGCTGTGCACATGCCTGACAATGAATTTGGGCAGATGGCTTGCAGACCCATTTTATTTTGATCCAGGTGCCTCATACCACAGGTCATACAATACATGTGGGCTTATATGCATGTAACCCATTTTGTTCCAGAATTTGACTGTGCGAAGGCAACCTACCAAAAATGTTATCATTCCCCGATAATTGGTTCGGACTAGACAGATTTTCAGGTCTAGTGTGAACGTAGCCTCAGAAATGTGGGAAAAACTGGGAAAAACCAGATATGTCACTTATCAAGGTGTAATCCATGAAAACATTTAGTGGCAATATCCCTTGCATCAAAGGTATATAGACTATAGGTTAACTACTGGTAAACATGGATGATCATGCCTATTGATAACCCATGTACATGAATAAAAATGAGGTGTAACATTCAGTTATCTGTTTCACATTAAACCATATAATGTTGTCTTACTGAGAACTTCGGTATATGTAGTTAGGTGATACTTCAAAACAGTTTAAATATATGCTATGTGGAATTGAGTGCATTGTGCTACATGTACATGCTACTGTAGTATGCTAAACTTTATGATTTTTATGGGTTATACATACAAGTTTAT